>NC_048579.1:15402565-15627565 GCF_013265735.2 Oncorhynchus mykiss
ATAACTGAATGTACAACTTAATGTATAACTGAATGTAAAACGGAATGTATTACTGAATGCATTACTGAATGCATTTTGGCATGTATTACTGAATGTGTTACTGACTGTGCATCAGTCAGCATTACGTGTATTTTGGGCTGTTGTTTGTATAATATTGTTTCTGTGTGTTATACATGATGTTCTTGGTCCCTGACAGGTCTGAATTGTAAATAAGAATTTGTTCTTAATTGGCTTACCTATAAAAAAAACACACACATATATATACATATATATATATATATATATATATATATATATATATATATATATATATATATATATATATATATATATATATATATATATATATATATATATATATATATATATATATTTCACCTTTATTTAACCAGGTAAGCTAGTTGAGAACAAGTTCTCATTTTTAACAGCGACCTGGTCTTATATCAGAATCTTATAATGTAAATTAGTCAGATTTTATTCTAAATCACAACACACCCTGAACACATCCTCCACACTTGTCTCTTTGTATTTATCACAGTGTGCTCAGATGTGACTGTGTTGCCTTTTAACATTCATGAAGCCACTCTGTTCCAGTCGTCTGTGTCTGTTTAAAATGGCGGAGGTCAGCGGTGTAGAGTCAATGAGTGGCGTCACCTGTCACTGTCCCCCTGACACACTGACCCCCAGAGTTCAGCCACGCTTGACATGAGTTCCCCATGGGCCACGTCACGTGTCCAGGGATGGGTTGGTGGGGAGAGGTACGTTACTTTAATCATATTCGCAGAGTCAGAGGAAGATGATGTAGTGTTGTCTAGATGTGAACTCTGCCTCGACTATGTTACCTGGCAGCCTCTGCGAAATCTTACACTGATGATATATTGTCCTTGTGAATGTTCTATGTTTCTTTTCATGACATTTCACAAATAGCTAGGGTCCTTGCTGCTATGCTCACTCTACCCTAACACACATTGTTAGACTTGTCCAGATGTGCCTTGACTAGATTTTGGTGTAAATCTCCCATTGAACACAAATACTCAAGTTGCACGTATCTCATGTATGGAGTCTGCATTACGACGCTAATGAAAAGCAGCCTAACTCTCCTCTCCTCTCCTCTCCTCTCCTCTCCTCTCCTCTCCTCTCCTCTCCTCTCCTCTCCTCTCCTCTACCAAGGCCAGTCCCACCCCTCTCACTGTCTCACTGCTAATTGTATTGACCAGACTATCATTCCTCTTCATTGAAAATAGCAGACATTGAAATTCTGACCCATATTAGCATGGTAGTTGTGAGCTTATTGATCAGTGCATTGATAGGTTAAAAGGTATTTATCATTTCAGAGTGCTCAGCAGATGTTATAATTCATAGATATTGATGGAAGCAGGTATTGAGCTCAAACACAGTAGAGTAGCTAACTGTAGGTCTATAGGGAGAATGTGATTTAAAAATGTATGCAGCCTTATGTGTCCTGAGTGTCCTCCAAGGTCTAACACTCTTCTCTACAACATTTAAGAACGTAAGGAAAATAGATATGTAGATATGTGGCTGTAATTGAAAGCTATTATCATAATGCACTCCATCTTGTATATTATTCCCATTCAAATAGCCTCATTTGAATGGATCACATTTCACAGTCCTCTGCGTTGATTGCAAATTGAAGGAGAGAATGCCGACCGCTGCTTTGAATTACACATGTGAAGAGCTAGGATGAGGACCTGTCTTCTGTGTCTGTCTACAAGTTCTCGCAATTTATGCTGCAATTTAGAAAAGTTCAATATTTGCTGTACCCACTACTGTGCTATTACTGTAAAAGGGAATTATCTGAGAATCACTTAAATTGGGGATTTGTTTTAAAAGTATTCTCAAGTGCCATTGTGAATCACATTGTTTTACCCATAACGTGGCTGCATATGTCATGACTGGAAATAACTCCAGCCTACAGCAGTCTTCTAGAAGCATTACATTAACAGTCTTCCCCTCTGACTGTGAGATGTGTAAGGCTCAGCATGTTTTCTAGCCCATCCCCCGATCCAGTGGACTGGCTAAAATCACCTCTAAACAGCTGAGCTAGAGTCACTCCACTCAGTCACCTCTACCCAGCTGAGATAGAGTCACCCCGTTAGTCACCTCTACCTAGCTGAGATAGAGTGACCCCACTCAGTCACCTCTACCTAGCTGAGATAGAGTCACCCCACTCAGTCACCTCTACCTAGCTGAGAGTCACCCTATCAGTCACCTCTACTCAGCTGAGATAGAGTCACCCCGTCAGTCACCTCTATCCAGCTGAGAAAGAGTCACCCCGTCAGTCACCTCTACCCAGCTGAGATAGAGTCACCCCGTCAGTCACTTCTACTCAGCTGAGAAAGAGTCACCCTGTCAGTCACCACTACTCAGCTGAGAAAAAGTCACCCCGTCAGTCACATCTACCCAGCTGAGAAAGAGTCACCCTGTCAGTCACCACTACTCAGCTGAGAAAAAGTCACCCCGTCAGTCACCTTTACCCAGCTGAGATAGTCACCGTGTCAGCCACCTCTAACCAGCTGAGAAAGAGTCACCCTGTCAGTCACCTCTACTCAGCTGAGAAAAAGTCACCCTGTCAGTCACCTCTACCCAGCTGAGAAAAAGTCACCCTGTCAGTCACCTCTTCCCAGCTGAGAAAGAGTCACCCTGTCAGTCACCTCTACCCAGCTGAGATAGTCACCGTGTCAGTCACCTCTACCCAGCTGAGATAGAGTCACCCCGTCAGTCACCTCTACCCAGCTGAGATAGAGTCACTCCATCGGTCACCTCTACCCAGCTGAGAAAGAATCACCCCGTCAGTCACCTCTACCCAGCTGAGATAGAGTCACCGTGTCAGTCACCTCTACCCAGCTGAGAAAGAGTCCCCCGTCAGTCACTGCTGAAATGGCATCTGGCTTTACTGCAGATGCATCTCCTCTCCTCCAACTGCTCAATTCTCCAGACCCATTTGTCATACAAACATTTTCTTCTGTTGGAAATAAAGATCCTCTGCCCCTTGATCTCTGTAGGATTGCCACTGCATGACAACTCCCACAACTGCTCAGCCAATCATGTTCCTGACTATCCACAAGCAAGGGCCCTCTGAGTGGTGGATCTCTCTAGGGGATTGACAGAGGTCCATGCAGTACGTACCCCTGTAATATTTATTTATGTTGGAAATATCAAGATGCTTAGCTTGAACCTTGCTCCCCCTGAACTCCTGTGGTCCTGCAATCATATTTCATGTTGGACCCTTTAATTGCAAACACTGTTGTATGTTCTTCAGCAAGAGAGAGAGAATAAAAATGCTAACCTCTACCAATGATGGATATGAGAGGACATTTATTTGTCGCCACGACCTAACAATAGACCGTTTTTAAATCACGTTTATTCCTTTTTCCGCTACAATAATAAAATAATAAAAGGTCATGACACTTATTTGTTTGTCATCCTGTCATTTATGAAAATGTGACACGTTTCAGGTAACTAGGTGTATGTCGCATGTCACTACTTCACAGGAGAGCCACTTGAATGTAAACATGTATTTTTTATCAAAATAGTTTTTTTGTAGCAGTAATTTTAACTTTCTTGTGCCTTAATAACAAACTTGTACTCCATCCATAAATGCGGCGAGGTGGAATAGCCTGCACTGGGCTGTCCTGGCGAACCGGGGACACCATGCGTAAGGCTGGTGCCATGTACGCCGGCCCAAGGAGACGCACTGGAGACCAGATGTGTAGAGCCGGCTTCATGGCACCTGGCTCGATGCCCACTCTAGCCTGGCCGATACGGGGAGCTGGAATGTACCGCACCGGGCTATGCAAACGTACCGGGGACACCGTGCACACCACCGCATAACACGGTGCCTGCCCGGTCCCTCTCTCTCTCCGGTAAGCACAGGAAGTTGGCGCAGGTCTCCTACCTGCCTTCGCCACACTCCCCGTGTGCCCCCCACAAGACATTTTTGGGGCTGCCTCTCGAGCTTCCAACCGCGCCGCCGTGCTGCCTCCTCATACCACCGCCTCTCGGCTTTCGCTGCCTCCAGCTCTGCTTTAGGGCGGCGATATTCTCCAGCCTGTGCTCATGGTCCCTTGCCGTCCAGAATCTCCTCCCATGTCCAGGAGTCTTGTGATGATGGCCGCTGCTGTTGCTGCCCGTTACCACGCTGCTTGGTCCATTTGGGGTGGGTGTTTCTGTAACAGATTTCCTCCTCTTCATCTGAGGAGGAGTAAGGATCGGACCAAAGCGCAGCTTGGTAAGTGTTCATGATGATTTTAATTAAAGAAAGCACTGAACACTGAATCAAAACAATAAACGATAACGTGAATTTACAAAACTGAAACAGTACCGTGTACCAAACACTCACACGGAAACAAACACCCACAAATCAAAAGTGAAACCCAGGCTACCTAAGTATGATTCTCAATCAGAGACAACTAACAACACCTGCCTCTGATTGAGAACCATACCAGGCCGAACACAAAAACCAACATAGAAAAACAAACATAGACTGCCCACCCCAACTCACGCCCTGACCATACTAAAACAAATAATAAAATAACAGAACTATGGTCAGAACGTGACAGTGGGTGAGGAGGGGTTATTGCGTTTCCTTCACATGACCCATCAATTTAGATAAGTGTGTTGGGTATGCGTCATCTAATAAAGAGAAAATATTTATAAAATATTTTTATCTTGACACTTACTATTTTTGATATTGCTACTATACAAGTATGCAAGTATGCAAGTACTATCACTCTACAGTTTACACCTTCTGTATCCTGTGCAAATAAACTTAGATTTGATTTGATATAGCATGTGTTTACAACATGGCTTCACATATGAACCCTTAAAGAGATGGGTGGGGCTAAGGCTTAAGAGGATGTGAGCAATTCTGAATGGGTGTAGACAAAGAAGAGCTCTCTAGTAGGTGTGCCAAAACATTCAATGGCCATTTTCTCATAAGTGCGGATACAATATTTCATTTTTCAAGCTGAATTACTTTCCAATTGTTCCTCAACTTTAGTGTAGAATATACCATTTTCTAGTACTGAGACTCTACTTTTTATCCAATGTAAAAACCACAATTTCAAACGTTGTTACATACGAACAAATCAAGTCACAAATGTGCCCTTATGATTAAAATTGTAATGAGAAGAAAAGTAATTAACATTTACGTTTCTCTGAGAGATGGAGGGAGGAGAGAGGCTGCTCCCCCAACTACCACCAATCACATCATACCACACCTAACACCAATCACATCACACTACACCAGTGGAGGCTCCTCAGAGGAGTAAGGGGAGGATCATCTTCCTCAGTGAATTTCATTCAAATAAAATTGAATTTGAATTTTTTTTTAGATAAAACTATTCTAAATATATTCACGTCACCGAATAATTGATTAAAACACACTGTTTTGCAATGAAGGTCTACAGAAGCCACAACAGCACTCTGTAGGGTAGCACCATGATGTAGCCGGAGGACAGCTAGCTTCCATCCTCCTCTTGGTACATTGACTTCAATACAAAACCTAGGAGGCTCATGGTTCTCACCCCCTTCCATAGACGTGCACACTAATTAGTGTAACTGCTTACTGACTGTACACTGTAATGTTACTGCATGATTGATTGTAGCGGGTTTACTAACGTATTAGTTTTATTAGCTATGCTGACTATGATGTTACTTTAGCTAATATGGTGATAACGATGTAGGCTGTGTGTAGCGGTTATGACATGGTTTGGCTTGGAAAGTTTATTTCGCCCGGTCACATACAGCTGATGTGTTGTTCATACAGCTGATGTGTTGTTCATACAGCTGATGTGTTGTTCATACAGCTGATGTGTTGTCCACAAACAAAGGGAAAAGGTGAGAGGAGGAGACTGCATAGAGGCGAGAATTAATACAACCTGGCTGCTATGATCAGGGGTGTATTCATTCTGCCAATTCTGTTGAAAAACTTTTCTTAAACGGAAGCAAACGAAACAGGGATAAAAAATAACTGAATTTGTCCAATAGAAACTCTTGTTTGCAACTGTTGGACGAATAATTACACCCTACATAAGCTAGATTCAGGCAAGAGTGTGAAAGGCGGTATTGAATGTGTCACTGTCCGTGTGTCACTGTCTGTCACTTCAGATATTTATCTCGACCTGTGTGCACCCATGATATAAATTGTCATTTATAGGCTAGGTTGTAGCAACCTCATGATGAGTATAGGGAAAATTAGAGTATCATGTAGAAGCCTAAACCTATCTCTGTTACATTGAACAGGGTGAATGGAATATGAATGACAGTCATCCAACATGCTGTAATAGAAATAAGGTCATGCTCATCATAAACAGCACTGACCGCCACTGCACCACACCTACCACCAATCCCATCATACCACCAATCCCATCATACCACACCTTCCACCAACCACATCACACCACACCTACCACCAATCACATCATACCACACATACCACCAATCACATCATACCACACCTACCACCTACCACCAACCCCATCATACCACACCTACCACCAATCCCATCATACCACACCTACCACCAATCCCATCATACCACACCTACCACCTACCACCAATCACACCACACCTACCACCTACAACCAATCCCATCATACCATACCTACCGCCAATCACATCATACCACACCTACCACCAATCACATCACACCAGTGTATTTAAGTACTCTAAATTTAGTTTATCAGAAAAATGCCACCATCGATTTCATGGGGCATCTGACCTCATATAAATATATCTCTCCATAATCATCTAAAATTGTCGTGTTTGTCTGCTTGAGATTCAATTAATTAATTATTTCTCTAGATGCTTAACTGCAGCGAGGCAATTAGTATTGTATGATACATAATGTCACAACAACACTATGATCGAATGAAAAATAATCCTGATTTACCAGAGTCTCTGTAATCAGTTTATTCCTAGTTTATACTTGTCAACTCATCCTTGCCTCATCACCAATAACAAGTTAATTAAGTGTTTATAATCACTTCTATAGAGTCAACCCTCGTCTCACACTTGATGTCACTTCCTTGTCATATCGTTGTGTGTCATATTAAGGGGATACAGGGATAAATATAGCATTACAAAGATTGTGGCTCAAAATGGATCTACCTTGCTATTGTTTCCACAGACAAAGAGCATGGGATGTGCGACTGGAAGCCATGCTGGTCACAGACAGGTAAGTACAGGGTCGTGTATCGTGAGAATAGAAAACAGTGGACATGGATTTGTCAAATGTCAAATCAAATCAAATGTGTTTATAAAGCCCTTCGTACATCAGCTGATGTCACAAAGTGCTGTACAGAAACCCATCCTAAAACCCCAAACAGCACAGAATGTCGAGGGATTACAGCACAGAAAATCCTGTGAGGCAGTGTTCCATCTGAAAAACCACTGAAGGGGGGGAGAGGATGAGGAGAAGACATGTGAGAGACAGAGAGAGAGAGCCTTCCTCTGAGATCCCTCCACATGCTATCTTGCCATTCGCTGAAATCCAGAATCCTTTATTTCTCGTTCTCCTTTTCCCAAGCATGACTCTTTCTCACCAATCATCATGATTCCACCAGTAACACCATCCAAAAGGATGACAATACCCTGCATTCATTTTCATCCACATTGTTTCCTTTTACTGTGTTCATGATCTCTTTATGGATCCAAAACACGCATATTACACACCTCAACTCTCAATGTTTTTTCCCTGTGACACATTTTTGCTCGGTGTTCCGTCTCCAGCTGTGACCAGAAAACGTAGCAGCACAGCAGTCTTCTTAAATGGGGTGGTCTCATCCCTCGTTATATTTCCAATGGCGACTGAGCTCTGATGCAGTCAGTTTAAGGAATTACTTCAGGCCTGTCTCTCTCTCTCTCTCCTGCTCTCGCTCCCTGCCCTTTCTCTCTCTCTCTCTCTCTCTCTCTCTCTCTCTTTCTCTCTCTCTCTCTGGCTCTTTCTCTCTCTCTCCCTGGCTCTTTCTCTCTCTCTCTCTCTCCCCCTCTCTCTCTCTCTCTCTCTCTCTGTGTCTCACTCTCTCTCTCTTTCTCTCTTTCTCTCTCTGGCTCTCTCTCTCTCTTTCTCTCTCTCCCTGGCTCTCTCTCTCTCTTTCTCTCTCTCTCTCTCTCTCTCTCTCTCTCTCTTTCTCTCTCTCCCTGGCTCTTTCTCTCTCTCTCCCCCCCCCCCCCCCTCTCTCTCTCTCTCTCTCTCTCTTTCTCTCTTTCTCTCTCTGGCTCTCTCTCTCTCGTTCTCTCTCTCCCTGGCTCTCTCTCTCTCTCTCTCTCTCTCTCTCTCTACTCTCTACTCTCTCCTCGACTCCACCTCGGGGCACTTGCTGCCACGCCAAAAGAAATCACCCCCTGCATCACTGGAGACGAGTGGAGAGGATACCCCCCTAAAATAAAACCCTCACCTCCCTCCTGCCTCCCCCTGCATCCCTCCTGCCTCCCTCCTGCCTCCCTCTGCCTTCCGTACCTCTCTATCCCACTTGCCCGACCACTTTCTTTTGCAGGTGAGGAGGGCTCTCTCTCTCTCTCTCTCTCTTGATTTCTATCTCTTTCTCTCTGAAGATTTGCAAACCAGAGCCCTCATTGGGAATCGGTGTTTGATCTAAGATCTTATTTGAATATTGCCATCTAAAAAAAATTCTATACGGCCACTAAGTTAAAACTTCACAGATGTCAGCTGATTGCTGGAAGTTGCATCGAAAACGCCTACTATACATAACATTGTGAATGCATGTGTCCGTTTCTTGAGGTGGAATCCAGTGACGTTTCAGACTTGAGTGAAGACTGACACGGTCAGAGCGGAAGCCTCAGAAGATTGGTTCCAGAGGCTTCAATTCCAGGCGGTGTTCTGAGCAGAGCTCCCTCCATTACACATTCTCTACTCAACGTAACGGATCCAAAATGTCCGCAGCTGGGTTCCACTGGCGTGTGTCACAGCAGGGTAAAGCAGAGCAGGCAGGAAATCTCTCTGATGCAAATGCCTGCAGATTAGGATTAGAGCAGAATGTGTCGGGGCCTTTGTCATTAGTGAGTTTTAATCAGGGTTGGTCCCAGGGCTCTGCTACTAGCCTCGGGTGCCTGAGTCACATCCACAGAGATACGGAGGGAGGGAGGGAGGGAGGGAGGAGAGAGAGAGAGAGATAGAAAGAAAGAGATAGAGTGAGAGGGTGAGGGAGAGAGTGAGGGTGAGGGAGAGAGAGTGAGAGAGAGAGGGGGAGGGAGAGAGGTAGAGCGAGTGAGCGCGAGAGCGAGAGCGAGAGAGAGAGAGAGAGAGAGAGAGAGAGAGATGAGAACGAGAACAAGAACAAGAGAGAGAGTGAAAGAGGGCTCTGCTGTACCACTGGGGAAGGGTGTATGGAGAGAGAGAGGGAGTGCTGTGGGTGCAACTCTGCCTCGGCTCGCTCTGTACAGTAACATTCGAAATGGCGGTAGAAGGTACCCCTGAGCCATACAGTACAGTGCACTCTCTGAACACTCTCATTGATTTTCCTGCGGCCAGGCATCCCAGTATTATTTAAATGTTAAGACATCAGTGTTGGTAATTACAGGAAGGCACCGTTAAAAGCAGAGCAGCAGCCCTGCAGAGAATCAGGCAGCCAGATAGTCAGGCATTCAGGCAGTCATGCAGCCAGTGAGGCATGGAAGAGGCGAGGCAGTGTGGATGAATTATTAAAGGGAGTATGAGGTGGTGGGACGTTTCCACCACCACTGCCATGTCATCCCATCCCGCTCTGCCAGGAGAGACACAGCCAGGCAAGGAAACTTCCACCTCCCCCCACCCCGGAACCGGTTTGATCCTGATTGCAGACACTGCGGCTGGCAATTTCCAGAATAATCTGCAGCAGCTTCAACCCTGCCCTACCCCCCACAAATCCGCCTGCATCGTGCATCCCATCCCACTCCTCTCCCGTCTCACCCCGGCATCCTTCATAGTGCATGGCCCTCCAGCATCAATAATATGGACAGGGGGAGAGAGGGAGAGGGGAGTGAGGAAAAGGGGAGCGGGGGACGATATGTACAGGAGAGAGAGGGCCTTTGATTTGCTGAATCAGAGGGTCCCATATGACCACGGCTGTGTGAACATGCAGATGAGCGAGAGAGAGACAGAGAGAAAGAGACAGACAGAGACAGACAGAGAGACAAGTCAAATCAAGACAGAGAAAGAGACAGAGAGAAAGACAGAGAGAGAGAGACAGACAGAGAGAGAGAGAGACACACAGAGAGAGACACACACAGAGAGAGAGAGAGAGAGAGAGAGAGAGAGAGAGAGAGAGAGACAGAGAGAGAGACACAGAGAGAGAGAGACACAGAGAGAGATAGAGAGAGACACAGAGAGAGAGAGAGAGACACAGAGAGAGAGAGAGAGAGAGAGAGAGAGAGAGAGAGAGACAGAGAGAGAGAGAGAGAGACACACAGAGACAGAGAGAGAGAATATGACTATATAGTAGTTACACCACTGTTATAAATGCTTCAGATATGATATGTTGCTCTTATTATAATGTAGTGATTATTTACAGTATCTGAAATCATGACCTGGATGTTGTTACAACAGACAACAATGCAGCCTCACCATGCTAGTCATTCATGTGTATTCCTGTGTAGCCTGGAATAGACCAACTAGAAGCAATGATTTAATGAGATGTAATTGCAATCTGCATAACTGTAAATAACAGAAGTGTTGCTGGGGAAATAATATAAATAGCATGTGAAAAATAAAAAATTAATTGGAATGAAAAATAAAGCAAGCAGAATCATACGATTGCTTAAACTATATCCGATGGGCCCTCTGTCTGACCCTACCTGCCTATCAGGTGAGCTACCTTGCTCTCTTGTTCATCAAGGACTCCCAGTTCATCACCATAAACTATTTGGTGGCATTAGCCAGGCGCTGGATCGATTGTGATCGCTGATAAACTTCTGACCTCTTTAATAGATTCAGTGTGTCAATCACTCCCGGTGAGTAAGTGGAAACCTTGTCTCTCCCTCCCCCACCCCAACCCCCACACTCCCCCTCTCCCCATCCCCTCTCTCTCCCCCACCATCCCCTCTCTTCCCATCCCCCTCTCCCCCACCATCCCCCTCTCCCCATCCCCCTCTCCCCACCCCCCCTCTCCCCATCCCCTCTCTCTTCCTCACCATCCCCTCTCTCCCCCACCATCCCCCTCTCCCCATTCCCTCTCTCTCCCTCACCATCCCCTTCACCCCCACCATCCCCTCTCTCTTCCACACCATCCCCCTCTCCCCATCCCCTCTCTCCCCCACCATCGCCCTCTCCCCATCCCCTCTCTCTCCCTCACCATCCCCTCTCCCATCCCCTCTCTCTCCCTCACCATCCCCCTCTCCCCATCCCCTCTCTCTTCCACACCATCCCCCTCTCCCCATCCCCTCTCTCTTCCACACCATCCCCCTCTCCCCATCCCCTCTCTCTTCCACACCATCCCCCTCTCCCCATCCCCTCTCTCTTCCACACCATCCCCCTCTCCCCATCCCCTCTCTCTTCCACACCATCCCCCTCTCCCCATCCCCTCTCTCTCCCTCACCATCCCCTCTCTCCCCATCCACTCTCTCTTCCACACCATTCCCCTCTCCCCATCTCCTCTCTCTTCCACACCATCCCCCTCTCCCCATCCCCTCTCTCTTCCACACCATCCCCCTCTCCCCATCCCCTCTCTCTTCCACACCACCCCCTCTCCCCATCCCCTCTCTCTTCCACACCATCCCCCTCTCCCCATCCCCTCTCTCTTCCACACCATCCCCCTCTCCCCATCCACTCTCTCTTCCACACCATCCCCCTCTCACCATCCCCTCTCTCTTCCACACCATCCGCCTCTCACCATCCCCTCTCTCTTCCACACCATCCCCCTCTCCCCATCCACTCTCTCTTCCACACCATCCCCCTCTCCCCATCCCCTCTCTCTCCCTCACCATCCCCTCTCTCCCCATCCACTCTCTCTTCCACACCATCCCCCTCTCACCATCCCCTCTCTCTTCCACACCATCCCCCTCTCACCATCCCCTCTCTCTTCCACATCATCCCCTCTCTCCCTCCCTATTCCACCCTGGGGTGAGCGCTTGCAATGCAATTAATAACCATGTCAAAGAGGTTTTCAGTATCTCCTGTCAAACCGCTATCAGCCAGCCAACATATCTGCTGCTCCACTGTTCAGGTGCCTGTCTGTGTCTGTGTTCATAATCCACTGTTCAGGTGCCTGTCTGTGTCTGTGTTCATAATCCACTGTTCAGATGCCTGTCTATGTCTGTGTTCATAATCCACTGTTCAGGTGCCTGTCTGTGTCTGTGTTCATAATCCACTGTTCAGGTGCCTGTCTGTGTCTGTGTTCATAATCCACTGTTCAGGTGCCTGTCTGTGTCTGTGTTCATAATCCACTGTTCAGGTGCCTGTCTGTGTCTGTGTTCATAATCCACTGTTCAGGTTCCTGTCTGTGTCTGTGTTCATAATCCACTGTTCAGGTGCCTGTCTGTGTCTGTGTTCATAATCCACTGTTCAGGTGCCTGTCTGTGTCTGTGTTCATAATCCACTGTTCAGGTGCCTGTCTGTGTCTGTGTTCATAATCCACTGTTCAGGTGCCTGTCTGTGTCTGTGTTCATAATCCACTGTTCAGGTGCCTGTCTGTGTCTGTGTTCATAATCCACTGTTCAGGTGCCTGTCTGTGTCTGTGTTCATAATCCACTGTTCAGGTGCCTGTCTGTGTCTGTGTTCATAATCCACTGTTCAGGTGCCTGTCTGTGTCTGTGTTCATAATCCACTGTTCAGGTGCCTGTCTGTGTCTGTGTTCATAATCCACTGTTCAGGTGCCTGTCTGTGTCTGTGTTCATAATCCACTGTTCAGGTGCCTGTCTGTGTCTGTGTTCATAATCCACTGTTCAGGTACCTGTCTGTGTCTGTGTTCATAATCCACTGTTCAGGTGCCTGTCTGTGTCTGTGTTCATAATCCACTGATATCACTGCATCAGTGTACTGTAGCTAGGATATTCTATAAGGCAATTTTATCCTTGTAAACAATTCTGTCTTGATAAAAATAAAGCATGTGTATATTTATGTTTTTATACATAATTCACATGACCGTTTTTACTGTAAATGTTTATTTATATAACATTTTCAGCGAGCAATTCACATCTCACTAACCAAAATCTATTTCCATCATCTGGCACAAAGAGGCATGGCCGCTGAAAAATGAACAATGCTCTCTCTGATTAAAAGGAAACTCTATGGGGAAATAAGGCAAGGTAGTGTTAACAACCTTCTGCCTAAGATAATTACTGTGGGTTATGCACGTGACTAATTATCTAGCTGTACTAAAAGCCCTGAGTCGTACCACATGAGACGAGGGGAGCAAAAAGACTTCATCTCAGTTTGATGTCTCTATATCATTTACTTAATCAAGGGAACATGCTCAATGTTAAGCCAGGTCATTAAAAGTTCTAGTCCTACTAAGGTTAGGATTAAAATATACTATAGACATTAACACTATATGGGGGAATTCCGACCTGAGTAAACGCAACGTAATTGCATTTTTATTCAGCTTTCCACGCGTACTCTGACTATTAATTTAAGCATGAGAATAGCACGTTATTCACCGGCTATTCGTTTTGGTTGGATATCAACGAAATTAAGGTTTTGCGGAGGTGTGTCTACGTACATGTATTCTGACCTTGATTTTGCGGAGGTGTTTCTACGTACATGTATTCTGACCTTGATTTAATTCCCTCATAATTCCGCCGCATTTACGCGTGAGGAAACCAGGAATAAGGTCGAGCGAACCCGCCGGTTGCAAATGGAAAAAACATCTACTTTATTTTTTCCAATAGAAATAACACCATTCTGCATGCACTGTAATTTACAGCTTGATAAGAGTTATATAAACTAGGTAAACGAGTAATCCGTTTGGTGAAGGGGATTGTAAATACACATAGCAATTGTTTTGCACGATTTGTTAATTTTTATTCTTAGAGATGAATGTGACACCTGTCATATGGAGGCAAACAGAAAATCATATCAACATGACTTGTATTGCGGCCCATTTCCCACAGTGAAGCAGGCTATAAATAGCTGTACTGTTGTTCAGAATGTTAATTGTATTACCTCCAGACCTGGAATAACTATCGTTTTAACTATGCTTTGTGGAAAGTAACTTTTTCCAGGGGAACAAATAGTTACTTTGGAGGTGACTACATCTATTTGAATTCAGATCCCCAAAAAATGACTACTTTTCAAAACGATTTGAAAACAGATATCATAAAAGTGACTACTTTTCAAAACGATTTGAAAACAGATATCATAAAAGTGACTACTTTTCAAAACGATTTGAAAACAGATATCATAAAAGTGACTACTTTTCAAAACGATTTGAAAACAGATATCATAAAAGTGACTACTTTTCAAAACGATTTGAAAACAGATATCATAAAAGTGACTACTTTTCAAAACGATTTGAAAACAGATATCATAAAAGTGACTACTTTTCAAAACGATTTGAAAACAGATATCATAAAAGTGACTACTTTTCAAAACGATTTGAAAACAGATATCATAAAAGTGACTACTTTTCAAAACGATTTGAAAACAGATATCATAAAAGTGACTACTTTTCAAAACGATTTGAAAACAGATATCATAAAAGTGACTACTTTTCAAAACGATTTGAAAACAGATATCATAAAAGTGACTACTTTTCAAAACGATTTGAAAACAGATATCATAAAAGTGACTACTTTTCAAAACGATTTGAATACAGATATCATAAAAGTGACTACTTTTCAAAACGATTTGAAAACAGATATCATAAAAGTGACTACTTTCAAAACTCTTTGAATACAGATATCATAAAAGTGACTACTTTTCAAAACTCTTTGAAAACAGATATCATAAAAGTGACTACTTTTCGAAACGATTTGAAAACAGATATCATAAAAGTGACTACTTTTCAAAACTCTTTGACTACAGATCTGAGAAAGCAACTACTTTTTAAAAACATTTGAAAACAGATTTCAAAAAGTGACTACTTTTCTTAAACTATTGGATTAGCTGCCTTCAACTAATGTTACGGCTGTATCTGGAACTGCATGTTGAATATAGAAATAAAATGAATAGAGTACACACAATCTCCTATACTTTTCCAATTTATCTGACAGTCATATTTTATCTACACAAAACATTTTTATCTGAACATTCTGTAAATGTCCATTAGGTGAACATAATCAAGTCAAACTAATTAACCAATGATATTTTGAACAGATAAGTATTAAACGTCGTGATGTCCAATGACAGTATGAGTCTTTCAACATGCCACAGAAAATATCAAAAGATGCAATTCATTTTATGACACCTGAAAATACTGCAGAGTAATTCAAAGCCGTTTGCAAACATTGCAAACAGGAAGTTGGATGCTTCGTAAAAACAACTTGAAACCTCTTTGTGTTCTTGGTTTAATTAAATGAGTCAAACTCATTCCACGGAGGGCCTAGTGCCTGCTGGTTTTCGGGTTTTCCTTTCAATTAAGGCCTAGACAATCAGCTGAGGGGAGTTCCTTACTAATTAGTGACCTTAATTCATCAGTCACGTACAAGGGAGGAGTGAAAACCTGTAGAAACTTGGCCCTCTTTGGAATGAGTTTGACACATATATGAACTTTTTCTTCCACCTGCCTGGCTGTAGTTGATTTAAGAAGCCAGTTTCTGGATATTTAGTTTCCTTTTGACGCTTAATAGCCATATTTTGTTACTGTTAGCATTCTCAGTAACATTAACATTAAACTGTTGTTGCTGCGTAATAAAACTGCAGTTCTTTTTGGAGAAACATTTTATTAGCATGATGTTACACAATCCTTTGGTAATTGAGTTTTTGTATCTAATGTACACAATAGGAATAGTGACTGTTTCTTAATGCACTTGTGTAATTTCTCCATTATTATGCCATTTCCACAGTCCTGTGTAAAGACAATGTTGCCAGTGGCACAATCACAATGTACACATGTACTCAATGTACTACACATGTATAAGAACTGGATGTCAAAGTGCTACTGTATTACCTCACTCATTATGAAAATATACTCTTTAGTCATTTTGAAGCCTCAAAAGTGGTCTAGTCTAATGTTGAGGAGATTCCATGTCCCTTGTGTATTTAGTTCTCTAGGCTGTAGACTATGTTATGTTAAGATTTATATCTAAGGGCCCACCAAACCATGTGCTTAGCCTAATTCAACTTACTGTTGTAGTTTTTGGTTCTTCATCTTATATTTGGCAGACATCAAATAAATACTTTTTTGTTTTCAAATAATTAGCATATATTCAAATATATTGGTTTTCTGCAAAGTATTCTAAATAATTTAATTCGGGTTTTCTGAGACCTGTATTTGAATATTTTTAGTTTTTATTATATAGTTTGTTTGTTAATGTGTTTGTCCTCACTGCTGAATCTGTGTCATTTATGACAACTAGGGAGGGCTACATCAACAATCCCTTTTGGACTTTTAACCCCTTCCTGCACATAGAGGCATTTTACTGTTATAATCTGTCTTTCTATTTCTGCAAATAAACTAAACTAAACTAATATGAAAGAAGATATTGTTGCCTTTTGGTTGAAACTCTATATGAACTATATTGGACTATCTCCATTATAAACTACAACATACAACAATTTTATGTCCAGTTCTGATGCCCTCATAATTTGCGTGGATGAAATTTGGAGAGCGAAGCTATTGGCTTCTGTGGGGCCAAACTTGCTGAGATGATGTATGCTCTTTCAAATGTTTCCATTATATGCACAGGCTTTTCTCTGTTTTATTTTACAATCTGTGTCATGTTAAACATTAGCCACTATCGGGAGCCACCGTGAGTAACACCCACATACATTTATAACTGTCACTTTAGTGCTAGTTTCCTTACCTACATTTTGCATCGTTCCGTTCCGTTGACCTTTCTTTCCTCTGTCACGTCAGTGTGGTTGTTCCTGAGGGTTGCTAGCATTAGTGGATCACATTAGGCTAACGTTGTGCAATTTGGGACATTTTAGCCTATTTGAGTCGGAACTCAGACCACACGTAGCAGGTTAAACCTGGAGCCTGGCGCACGGTTCACTGGACCCTTGTCATCCATTTCCATGATTAGTGAGGATTAGGGTAGATGTATAGAACTATAGTTCAACCCTTATTGTACACTTTTCTCAACCTTCCAATATTTCATGGATTGAATTTAGATATCACAACTTTCAGGATGAATCAAACCACTGCATAAAGGCTCTTGATCTCTTGTTTTGTTTTAATGATTCCAACATACTTTCCTAACCCTAAAATCTGCATAAATATTCTTCAAGATCAGATCATATTTTTAAATGTACCAGTTGGTGCTGGAATAGAGACCTGTATAGCTCAGTTGGCAGAGCCTTGCACTTGTAACGCCAGCGTAGTGGGTTCAATTCCAGGGACCTCCCATCTGTAAAACGTATTCTTATGTGACTGTAAATCACCTTGGATTAAAGTGTCTGCTAAATGGCATAACAAAATTAAAGATGCATCCATTTAGATGGCTTTCATTCATTGATCCCTATATTCTCAACCCCTTCTCTGTATATTTTAGTGAGTCAAAAATTGAAGGTACACTGTATTTATAGGGATGGTTTAAGATAAATCTACTGAAAACCCTATTGAATGAAAACTCCACGAGAAAATGGGTTGGCCAGCAAGTGGAAGGGTTTTCAGCAGCTGAATTAAATGTATTCGGCACACAGAAGGGAACCACACCTGCAAAGCCCGTTATGCACCTACATAAGGTAAGTCTGAATACCAACTACTGAGAAGTGCGTAGGGAAGACATATCTTTCCTAAGTCGGAATCGGGCCTTATGTGAAGGCCACCATAGATTTTTATCTTCCTAAAGCACCACAAAAGGGTGACAACATTGACCTCATTTACTAGCAAACATTCTTATTTCCCTAAAAATGATTCAGTCATTTTGCTCCCTATTTCCACCCTCGGTACATTCAACAATGATAACAGCATTTTGATAATAGAATGATAGAAGGGGAAAATGTACATGTGACATTGTGTGATGAGGGAAAACCACACAGACAGAGTGAAGAAATCTATTTTGACACCTCTGACTCTGGGACATAAGACTGTGGGACCGAATTAAAATGACTCATTCTGTTACCAGAGTGAAACATTTCTCTCTATTTGTAGAAAGCCAGTCTTCCTCCAGCCCGCCAGACAGACAAGGAGGTAATGAGATGTAAATTGTCTGGGTGCAGATATAGGGGAACTAGTGGAGTAGCAGGAGCAGCAATTAACCACAGGAAGGGCCAAGAGCAGGCTGTCTCCATGGGAAATATAGCCACCGACCGACCACTGCCCACGGAGAGTATACACAACATACCAACACAACATGGCCTCACCCAGCCGCCCACTCTAAATGAGGGACTTCTATGGCCGTTCTTAGGAACAATATTGTTGTTTTGATTTTTACTATCGATTGGTCTTTCATTATCATTATTTGAATTGACTAATGCCTTGATTCTTTTTGTCAATTTGCTCAATCTATAGGATAGCGATTAGCACCTGTTATTCAACGCTTTAGCGGACACTCGGCTCTGATTGGTTGGATAGTGTTGTAGGCTACGCCGTAGGAGCCGTGTCAAACCCTGACGTTGTGGTATATTTTCATAGAATCACACAGCCACAAGCATGACAGAAATGTTGCTACTTTGGTCTAAATTACATTTCACAATGAATATGCAAATAAAAACGATGTCATTTTAAAAGTCTTTATCCTAATGGTATAAACAAGGAATTTATTATCAAGGATTTCCTCTAGTAAGATACTCTTCCTTTCTCTTCTTTATTATGGGTAATGTCATGAGTGTCCTTTTACGTTGTCAGGCTGTAATACTCTACTGTCTTTATCATTGGGTGGATTGGATTATTCGGAGCCGCGGGGCACCAGTCTATGGCCCGTGATGTGATTGAGCAGAAGCGGTGAGGGAGAAGTGTCCTTCTAAAATCGAACAGTAATCTGCCATGCTCGGTCACGTTGTCAGCAAGGCAGTGTGATGCGTCTTCCAGAAACATACATCATCTCTTTTCCATAAAACATATGTTTAAATTTTCAAACTAGTTGTCATTGGGAAGACAGATAAAGCATTTTTTATCAAAAGCAAGCATGTGAAAACACAGAATTCTACTAATTACTCCACCTGCTTAATTACTTCACTTTTGTTTTCAGCCGACTTCACTGTAGGCTTCCAACCCTCTCATCTGAACCCAGATCATTCTGCTGGCTATTTGACAAGATTCAAATCGTCTGATGGATGTGGTTTTGTGCTTAAAGATGTATGTGGCTTGTGGACGTCCTACGTAATGCCAATGTGATGTTTCCAAATTGACTGGAGAATTAATGGGAACTTGGGGGAGTAAATTGGCCCTTTGTGCAGATTGCTGGGAGTGAATGAGTGAGTAAACGGATGTGTGTGTATGCGTGGGTGTGTGTGTGTATTCGTGCGTGTATGCGTGGGTGTGTGTGTGTATTCGTGCGTGTATGCGTGGGTGTGTGTGTGTATTCGTGTGTGTATGCGTGTGTGTGTGTGTATTTGTGCGTGTATGCGTGGGTGTGTGTGTGTATTTGTGCGTGTATGCGCGGGTGTGTGTGTGTGTTTGCGTGCATGTATGCGTGGGTGTGTGTGTGTATTCGTGCGTGTATGCGTGGGTGTGTGTGTGTTTGCGTGCGTGTATGCGTGGGTGTGTGTGTGTATTTGTGCGTGTATGCGTGGGTGTGTGTGTGTATTCGTGCGTGTATGCGTGGGTGTGTGTGTGTATTTGTGCGTGTATGCGTGGGTGTGTGTGTGTATTCGTGCGTGTATGCGTGGGTGTGTGTGTGTATTTGTGCGTGTATGCGTGGGTGTGTGTGTGTATTCGTGCGTGTATGCGTGGGTGTGTGTGTGTATTTGTGCGTGTATGCGTGGGTGTGTGTGTGTATTCGTGCGTGTATGTGTGGGTGTGTGTGTGTATTCGTGTGTGTATGCGTGTGTGTGTGTGTATTTGTGCGTGTATGCGTGGGTGTGTGTGTGTTTGCGTGCGTGTATGCGTGGGTGTGTGTGTGTATTCGTGCGTGTATGCGTGGGTGTGTGTGTGTATTCGTGCGTGTATGCGTGGGTGTGTGTGTGTATTCGTGCGTGTATGCGTGGGTGTGTGTGTGTTTGCGTGCGTGTATGCGTGGGTGTGTGTGTGTATTCGTGCGTGTATGCGTGGGTGTGTGTATTCGTGCGTGTATGCGTGGGTGTGTGTGTGTATTCGTGCGTGTATGCGTGGGTGTGTGTGTGTATTCGTGCGTGTATGCGTGGGTGTGTGTGTGTTTGCGTGCGTGTATGCGTGGGTGTGTGTGTGTATTCGTGCGTGTATGCGTGGGTGTGTGTGTTTATTCGTGCGTGTATGTGTGGGTGTGTGTGTGTATTTGTGCGTGTATGCGTGGGTGTGTGTGTGTATTCGTGGGTGTGTGTGTGTATTCGTGCGTGTATGTGTGGGTGTGTGTGTGTATTTGTGCGTGTATGCGTCTGTATGGTGGTATTTCATTAAAGTTCTCCCAAAGTATGGTTTATTTATGGTACGTTTCTTTAGAGGACCATACGAGAATTGTCCACGGTAAAAATGGTGCCTTGTCATTACTATCACGGATACAGGCCACTTTCAAGATATATCTGTCTCTGTAACATACAGGCCTTAAGATATATCTGTCTCTGTAACATACAGGCCTTAAGATATATCTGTCTCTGTAACATACAGGCCTTAAGATATATCTGTCTCTGTAACATACAGGCCTTAAGATATATCTGCCTCTGTAACATACAGGCCTTATTAAGATATATCTGTCTCTGTAACATACAGGCCTTAAGATATATCTGTCTCTGTAACATACAGGCCTTAAGATATATCTGTCTCTGTAACAGTTTTGTGAAATAGGGGTTCTATATTCTATCTCAGCTGGGTGAGTGGGATAATTCTTGCCTATTTCTCCAGCAGTAGCAGGCAGCTCTGCTCTGCTCTGAGCTGTGAGCCATGTCTAAAGTCTAGTGTCACCAGCCCTGCATGTAACCTTGGAGATGGATTCCAGCAGCACTGCAGGGCCACCATGCTAATCAATGACACACTAGAGAGCCAGCGGACGGCAAGAGAGGAGGGTCACCAACCATACATACATACAGCCCTGCAATTGGAATGTTATATGCGGGAGGTTTCAAACACGATTGCTTCAGTTTGGGAATTCCTGCTGGCTTCGCTTGGACCAGGGATGTAGAATATGTGAAGGGATGAAAAAAAGTTGTAGGTTTTGAAATTGGCTATTTCTTACCAGTCTTACCAATACTAATATGCATGGCACTGATTGGTGCCTGTGCACTGGGTTCAATGCAATGCAGCAGATGTTGTGTGTGTGTGCATCCGTGCGTGAGGGTATAAATTGTTGATGTAATTTCCTTCTTGTTAATCTACGATTTGGTTATCCCAACTGCTCCCAACTGTTGGAATGCTGCCCACTCAAGGCTGTGCATTCGTAAGACGGGTGCGTGCTTGCGTGTGTCCTCTGCGGATTCTTTCCGTCTGACACTCCAACAGAGCATCACCCGCTCTCTTCCACCCTCTCTCTTCCACCCTCTCTCTTCCACCCTCTCTCTTCCACAATATCTCTTCCGCCCTCTTTCTTCCACTCTCTCTTTCTTACTTTCCTCTCTAACACTGCCTTCCTAGCGTTAGCGAGCCAACTAAAGTTAGCGATCTAGTTACCTAGCTAGAATTCATAACATATTATTTGTTTTGCGAATGCATAACACGTTGTACATTTTGCAATTTTGTAACTTATTGTACATTTAGCAAATTCTTAACATATCATACGAAATGAAACAAAACATATCATTAGTGTAAATTAGTGTCTCAGATTTAATACAGAAAAATTACGAAATGCTCTGAGGCCAGGTTGAGCACAGAGACTGGTGTGGTGGTGTATATATATAGATTACTGCATGAGCCACAGGTGGATAGATGGATAGAGTACAGGGATGTGGTTTGGTAAGTGGAGAGGTGGGTGGCTAGCTGTGGCCTAAGGTTAGCAAGGCTAGAGGTTAGGGTTAGGTTTAAGTTTAGGAGTTAAGTTAAAGGGTTAAGGGTCAGGTTAAGGGACAGGTTGGCTAAAAGAGTTAAGGTTATTTGAAAGATTAGTCTTCATGCTAAGCAGTTGCCAAGTAGCTAAAAAGTAGTAAGTAGTTGCTAAAATGCTACATTTCGCCGTGATGAGATTCTAACCCGCAACCTTTGGGTCGCTAAACGTTTGCGTAATACGCCCAGCCATCCACCCCGACCAACCACCCTCGTTTTTGGGTTATGCGATCTGTCTTATGTAACCATACCAAACATGGGGTATGGGGCGGCAGGTAGCCTAGTGGTTAGAGTGTAGGGGCGGTAGGTAGCCTAGTGGTTAGAGTGTAGGAACGGCAGGTAGCCTAGTGGTTAGAGTGTTGGGCCAGTCACCAAAAGGTTGCTGGATCGAATCCCTGAGCTAACAAGGTAAAAATCTGTCGTTCTGCCCCTGAACAAAGCAGTTAACTCACTGTTCCCATTGTAAATAAGAATTTGTTCTTAACTGACTTACCTAGTTAAATAAAGGTTAAAGATGTAACATATCATACTAAATGGAGCGTCTAGGATTTACAGACAGAATAATAGGAATTGCTCTGAGACCAGGTTAATGTGCTCTGTCTCTAACCACCACACTCATATCTGTGTTCTGTCTCTAACCTAGATGGATGTGGAGCAGCTAGCACTGTGACACACAGATTATATGGCACAGTGAAAACAACCCCTGCTGCTGCTGTGAGGGAGCAGCTACCTAGCAGAGAGCTAGTTGCAGGAGAGTGATGGGGACCATATTCATCAATACTTTGCATGCTTCAGCCTCTAATGCAGTTAGCTGCCATGTTCTCCTCCAGATCAATTGCATTATGTTTTTTTCTTTTTTTCTTTGCATTTAATTTAGCCCCTGCTAAATTAAACGGTCTCAGGAAAAAGAGCTAATGAGTGAGAAGTGATATTGAAATGTGCATGTGTTGGAATGCTGTTTATTAACGGGAGGATGACAACAGCTTACAGTGATGTAGACCAAATATAACACATAAACACACACACATGCAGACATGCACACACACCCTCACACATACACATACACAAACACGTACACACAGACCGACACACACACACACACACACACACACACACACACACACACACACACACACACACACACACACACACACACACACACACACACACACACACACACACACGCATGCATACACCACTCTCTGATCAGTGTGTGTGTTCTGAAAGACTGCCCTATGAGTGAACACAGTATGAAAGAGTAGTAGTAGCAATAGCAGTAGAAGCAGTAGCAGTAAGAGAAGTAGTAGTAGTAGTAGCAGTAGTACTAGTAGTACTGTAGTAGTGACAGGAGTAGTAGCAGTAGCAGTAGTACTAGTAGTACTATAGTGGTGGCAGGAGTAGTAGCAGTAGTAATAGTAACAGTAATAGCAGTAGTAGTAGTAATAGCAGGAGTAGTAGCAGTAGTAATAGCAGCAGTAGTAGTAACGGTAGCAGTAGTAATAGTAACAGTAATAGCAGTAGTAGTAGTAATAGCTGCAGTAATAGCAGCAGTAGAAGTAGAAGTAGTAGTAGTAGTAATAGCAGAAGTAGTAGTAACGGTAGTAGTAGTAATAGTAGTAGTAACAGTAGTAGTAGTAGTAGTAACAGTAGTAGTAGTAGTAGCAGTAGTAGTAACAGTAACAGCAGTAGTAGTAACAGTAATAGCAGTAGTAGTAACAGTAATAGCAGCAGTAGAAGTAGAAGTAGTAGTAGTAGTAATAGCAGCAGTAGAAGTAGAAGTAGTAGTAGTAGTAATAGTAGTAGTAGTAGTAACGGTAGTAGTAGTAATAGTAGTAGTAACAGTAGTAGTAGTAGTAGTAACAGTAGTAGTATTAGTAGCAGTAGTAGTAACAGTAACAGCAGTAGTAGTAACAGTAATAGCAGTAGTAGTAGTAACGGTAGTAGTAGTAGCAGTAGTAGCAGCAGTAATAGTAGTTGTAGTAGTAGTAGTAGTAGTAGTAGTAACAGTAATAGTAGTAGTAGTAGTAATAGCAGTGATAGTGGTAGTAGCAGTAGCAATAGTAGCGGTAATAGTAGTTGTGGTAGCTGTAGGAGAGGTAGTAGTAGTAGCAGTAGTAGAAGTAGTAGTAGCAGTAATAGCAGTAGTAGTAGTAGTAGTAGTAGTAGTAGTAGTAGTAGCAGTAATAGTAGTTGTAGTAGTAGTAATAGCAGTGATAGTGGTAGTAGCAGTAGCAATAGTAGCGGTAATAGTAGTTGTAGTAGCTGTAGGAGAGGTAGTAGTAGTAGCAGTAGTAGAAGTTGCAGTGGTAGTAGTAATAGCAGTGATAGTGGAGGTAGCAGTAGCAATAGTAGCGGTAATAGTAGTTGTAGTAGTAGTAGTAGTAGTAGTAACAGTAATAATAGTAGTAGTAGTAATAGCAGTGATAATGGTAGTAGCAGTATCAATAGTAGCGGTAATAGTAGTTGTGGTAGCTGTAGGAGAGGTAGTAGTAGTAGCAGTAGTAGAAGTTGCAGTGGTAGTAGTAATAGCAGTGATAGTGGAGGTAGCAGTAGCAATAGTAGCGGTAATAGTAGTTGTGGTAACTGTAGTAGAGGTAGTAGTAGTAGCAGTAGTGGAAGTAGTAGTAGCAGTAATAGCAGTAGTAGTAGTAGTAGTAGTAGTAGTAGTAGTAGTAGCAGTAATAGCAGTAGTAGTAGTAGTAGTAGTAGTAGTAGTAGTAGTAGTAGTAGTAGTAATAGCAGTAGTAGTAGTAGTAGTAGTAGTAGCAGTAATAGCAGTAGTAGTAGTAGTAGTAGTAGTAGTAGTAGTAGTAGTAGTAGTAGTAGTAGCAGTAATAGCAGTAGTAGTAGTTGTAGTAGTAGTAGTAGTAGTAGTAGTAGTAGTAGTAGTAGTAACAGTAATAGTAGTTGTAGTAGTAGTAATAGCAGTGATAGTGGTAGTAGCAGTATCAATAGTAGCGGTAATAGTAGTTGTGGTAGCTGTAGGAGAGGTAGTAGTAGTAGCAGTAGTAGAAGTTGCAGTGGTAGTAGTAATAGCAGTGATAGTGGAGGTAGCAGTAGCAATAGTAGCGGTAATAGTAGTTGTGGTAACTGTAGTAGAGGTAGTAGTAGTAGCAGTAGTGGAAGTAGTAGTAGCAGTAATAGCAGTAGTAGTAGTAGTAGTAGTAGTAGCAGTAATAGCAGTAGTAGTAGTAGTAGTAGTAGTAGTAGTAGTAGTAGTAGTAGTAATAGCAGTAGTAGTAGTAGTAGTAGTCGTAGTAGTAATAGCAGTAGTAGTAGCAGTAATAGCAGTAGTAGTAGTAGTAGTAGTAGTAGTAGTAGTAGTAGTAGTAGTAGTAGTAATAGCAGTAGTAGTAGTAGTAGTAGTAGTAGTAGTAATAGCAGTGATAATGGTAGTAGCAGTAGCAGTAGTAGCAATAGTAGAGGTAATAGTAGTTGTGGTAACTGTAGTAGAGGTAGTAGTAGTAGCAGTAGTAGAAGTTGCAGTGGTAGTAGTAATAGCAGCAGAAGTAGTAACGGTGGTGGTATTTGTAGTAGGGGTAGTAGTAGTAGGAGTAGTTGTAGCAGTAATATCAGTAGTAGTTGTTGTAGTAGTAGTAGCAGTAATAGCAGTAGTAGTTGTAGTAGTAGTGGCAGTAACAGCAGTAATAGCAGTAGAAGTATTACCAATGGTTATATCAGTAGTAGTAGTAGTAAATGTAACAGTAAAAGTAGTAGTTGTAGTAGCAGTAGTAGTAGTAGTAGTAGCAGTAATAGTAGCTGTAGTAGTAGTAGTAGTAATGGCAGTAAAAGTAGTAGTAGTAGTAGTAGCAGTAATATTAGTGGTAGTAGTTGTAGTAGTAGTAGCAGTAATTGCAGTAGAAGTAGTAGTAGTGGTAGTAGTAGTAACAGTAGCAGTAGTCGTTGAAGTAATAGCGGTAGTAGTAATAGCTGTAATAGCAGTAGCAGGAATAGTATTCGTAGCAGTAGCAGTAGTACTAGCAGTAGCAGTAGTAGTAGCAGTAGCATTAGCAGCAGTACCAGAAGCAGTATAATTAGTAGTAATAGTTGCAATAGTAGTAGCAAGGCAGCAGTAGTAGTAGTGGTAGTAACATTAATAGTAGTAGTAGTAGTAGTAGTAGTAGTAAAAGTAGTAGTATTAACAGTAGCAGAAGTAGTAGTAGTAGTAGTAGTAGTAGTAGTAGTAGTAAAAGTAATAGTATTAACAGTAGCAGAAGTAGTAGTAGTAGTAGTAGTAGTAGTAGTAGTAGTAGTAGTAGTAGTAGTAGTAAAAGTAATAGTATTAACAGTAGCAGAAGTAGTAGTAGTAGTAGTAGTAGTAGTAGTAGTAGCAGTAATAGTAGTAATAGTAGTAGTAGTAGTAGTAGTAGTAGTACAAGTAGTAGTATTAACAGTAGCAGAAGTAGTAGTAGTAGTAGTAGTAGTAGTAATAGCAGTAGTAGTAGTAGTAGTAGTCATAGTAGTAATAGCAGTAGTAGTAGCAGTAATAGCAGTAGTAGTAGTAGTAAAAGTAGTAGTATTAACAGTAGCAGTAGTAGTAGTAGTAGTAGTAGTAGTAGTAGTAGTAGTAGTAGAAGTATTCGCAGTAAAAGTAATTGTAGTAGTTGTCGCAGTTGTAGTAGTAATAGCAGTAGCAGTAACAATAATACTAGCAGTAGCAGTAGTACTAGCAGTAGCAGTAGCAGTAGTAGTAGTAGCAGGTGTAATAGTAGGAGTAGTTGAAGCAGTAGAAGTAGTTGTGTGAACGTGCCTTCGGCTTAAATTGCAATGTCCATACTGTGAGAGCCCTTAGACAGAACTACAGGGAGACAGAACGGACAGCTGATCGTCCTCGCAGTGGCAGACCAAGTGTAACAACACCTGCACAGGATTGGTACATCCAAACATCACACCTGCGGGACAGGTACAGGATGGCAACAACAACTGACTGAGTTACACCAGGAACGCACAATCCCTCCATCAGTGCTCAGACTGTCGTCGAAGGAATGCGTGTTTCACCGAGGTTTGTACTCTGGAGCGGGATCGATTTGGAGGTGGAGAATCCATGGTATGGGGCGGAGTGTCACAGCATCATCGGATAGTAGCAGTAGTAGTAGTAGTAGTAGTAGTAGTAGTAGTAGTAGTAGTAGTAACAGCAGTAATAACAGTATTATTAGTATTAGTAGTAACATCAGTAATAGCAGCAGTAGTAGCAGTAGTAGTAACAGCAGTAATAGCAGTAGTAATATCAGTGGTAGTAGTATTAGCAGTGGTGGTAGTAGTAGTGGTAGTAGTATTAGTAGTTGTAGTAGTAGTAATCGGAGTAGTAGCAGTAATATCAGTAGTAGTAGTAGTGTAGTAGTAGCAGCAGTATCAGTAGTAGTAGTAGTAGTAGTTGTAGCAGTAATAGCAGTAGTAGTAGTAGTAGTAGTAGTGTAGTAGCACCAGTATCAGTAGTAGTAGTAGCAGTTGTAGCAGTAATAGCAGTAGTAGTAGTAGTAGTAGTAGTAGTAGTGTAGTAATTGCAGTAGTAATAGTATTAGCAGTTGTTGTCCCTATGGATTGATCCTATATTGATGTCTGCTTCCTGTTTCTTATGGATTCAGTCTTTTATTTGTGCGTGTTTCATATGGATCCTGGTAAATGCAGCCTGTCCTGCTGCTGTTTAATACTGTTCTAGAAACTGACTGATTCAACTGGATTATTAATGAAAACAAATGAAATGAAGTCGGCGTATCTTTGAATTCATGCTGTAAGTCTTATTGATTCTCAGTGACCAGGCCTGTGTTTGTCCCGTATAGGTCTGAATGCTTCATTATTAAGGGGGGAAGTTGAGAGAGAGAGAAACTCCTCTTCTAGCCTTCGATTAATAATTTAGTCGTCCTGCAAACTCACAGCCATACTGCGTTTGCATGCACACTCTTCCTGGTCGTGACCTGATCTTGCCTGTTTACACAAAATCAGATCACAATGCATCTTTTAATCATCTACTCTTATGAAATGTGGGCAAGATCAGGAAAAAGTCTGCATGTTAGAACCAGTTATAAACAGGGCTACTGACACTGCCCCCTTCTGTCAGTCGGCCCGGCCTGCACGGTGTATAAAAATGTTGATCCTAATCACTTCCTAATGACAGCGACTTATGTCCTTAGCATAGTTGATTTGTTTCCTGGGTTTTAAAAGTAGATTATTTTCATGGTACAGACTTAGTGTAAGCCCTTCAGAAACCACAAGCACTGCACTTCAGCCCTTCGTTTGGGATTTTAGCCAAACCTAATCAGATTAAAGCTCTGTTTTTCTCTCTCTCTCTCTCTCTCTCTCTCTCTCTCTCTCTCTCTCTCTCTCTCTCTCTCTCTCTCTCTCTCTCTCTCGGGCACGGGCTGGGTGAAGTGGGACAAAAACAAATTGCTTTTAGTCTGGTCTGACAAGTCAGTGTGGAGGAAATAAAAGGTTGTTTGGAGCAGATTAATTCTCCTTCACAGGAGAGGCTGGTGGCTGGCTGGCTGGCTGGGGCGTGGGGCGGCATCTCCTTCACAGGAGAGGCTGGTGGTGTGGCTGGCTGGCTGGCTGAGGCGTGGGGGGGAGGGGGGGGGGCATCCTCCCCCTCAGTGTTAGGGAGAACAGGATGATTTGGGAAGTGAGACGAGCTGAGACGTTTTAGAGACAGCCTGTTATAATGGACAAATGGTACAATAAATCCAAACTAAATTAACAGTGGATAGGTCTAATAGACATCAATGGTTTTATTATTTAATTCAGCTCAGTTCAATTCAGTCAAGCTTTATTTACTGCACAGGGCTATTGTTCTGGACAAAGCCGTGGGAAACCCAAACCTAGCACTGCTTCTACAGAGTCTACCGAACGAAGGCCTCTTCTGAATCTACAGCATATACTGGAACTGCATACGCTTTCCTGTGCAGGAAAGGCCTGACTCCAACACAAAGTGTTCAGTGAAGCCCTGACTCCTAACCTGTGTGTTTCTGTAGGGTATTATAAAGTGTTCAGTGAAGCCCTGACTCCTAACCTGTGTGTTTCTGTAGGGTATTATAAAGTGTTCAGTGAAGCCCTGACTCCTAACCTGTGTGTTTCTGTAGGGTATTATAAAGTGTTCAGTGAAGCCCTGACTCCTAACCTGTGTGTTTCTGTAGGGTATTATAAAGTGTTCAGTGAAGCCCTGACTCATAACCTGTGTGTTTCTGTAGGGTATTATAAAGTGTTCAGTGAAGCCCTGACTCCTAACCTGTGTGTTTCTGTAGGGTATTATAAAGTGTTCAGTGAAGCCCTGAATCCTAACCTGTGTGTTTCTGTAGGGTATTATAAAGTGTTCAGTGAAGCCCTGACTCCTAACCTGTGTGTTTCTGTAGGGTATTATAAAGTGTTCAGTGAAGCCCTGACTCCTAACCTGTGTGTTTCTGTAGGGTATTATAAAGTGTTCAGTGAAGCCCTGACTCCTAACCTGTGTGTTTCTGTAGGGTATTATAAAGTGTTCAGTGAAGCCCTGACTCCTAACCTGTGTGTTTCTGTAGGGTATTATAAAGTGTTCAGTGAAGCCCTGACTCCTAACCTGTGTGTTTCTGTAGGGTATTATAAAGTGTTCAGTGAAGCCCTGACTCATAACCTGTGTGTTTCTGTAGGGTATTATAAAGTGTTCAGTGAAGCCCTGACTCCTAACCTGTGTGTTTCTGTAGGGTATTATAAAGTGTTCAGTGAAGCCCTGAATCCTAACCTGTGTGTTTCTGTAGGGTATTATAAAGTGTTCAGTGAAGCCCTGACTCCTAACCTGTGTGTTTCTGTAGGGTATTATAAAGTGTTCAGTGAAGCCCTGACTCCTAACCTGTGTGTTTCTGTAGGGTATTATAAAGTGTTCAGTGAAGCCCTGACTCCTAACCTGTGTGTTTCTGTAGGGTATTATAAAGTGTTCAGTGAAGCCCTGACTCCTAACCTGTGTGTTTCTGTAGGGTATTATAAAGTGTTCAGTGAAGCCCTGACTCCTAACCTGTGTGTTTCTGTAGGGTATTATAAAGTGTTCAGTGAAGCCCTGACTCCTAACCTGTGTGTTTCTGTAGAGTATTATAAAGTGTTCAGTGAAGCCCTGACTCATAACCTGTGTGTTTCTGTAGGGTATTATAAAGTGTTCAGTGAAGCTCTGACTCCTAACCTGTGTGTTTCTGTAGGGTATTATAAAGTGTTCAGTGAAGCCCTGACTCCTAACCTGTGTGTTTCTGTAGGGTATTATAAAGTGTTCAGTGAAGCCCTGACTCCTAACCTGTGTGTTTCTGTAGGGTATTATAAAGTGTTCAGTGAAGCCCTGACTCCTAACCTGTGTGTTTCTGTAGGGTATTATAAAGTGTTCAGTGAAGCTCTGACTCCTAACCTGTGTGTTTCTGTAGGGTATTATAACGTGTTCAGTGAAGCCCTGACTCCTAACCTGTGTGTTTCTGTAGGGTATTATAAAGTGTTCAGTGAAGCTCTGACTCCTAACCTGTGTGTTTATGTAGGGTATTATAAAGTGTTCAGTGAAGCCCTGACTCCTAACCTGTGTGTTTCTGTAGGGTATTATAAAGTGTTCAGTGAAGCCCTGACTCCTAACCTGTGTGTTTCTGTAGGGTATTATAACGTGTTCAGTGAAGCCCTGACTCCTAACCTGTGAAGTGTGCTCACTGCTCTGACCTGGATCCGTCAGCATGAATGAAGTGAACAGTAGCAGATCAGGCTGAGTGACGGCTCCACAGCCCTTTGTGTCTCAGTGTTACCAAACCAAACCACTCCTGAGAGGCCAGCCCAGGCGACACACTCTGTGGAAATCAATCACGTTTACTCCCCAGGGCCCTGCACGGCTTTGGAGCAAAAAGAGAAAGTACAATAGTGATGGAGAAAATAATCAAATCCGTTTTTGCATTAAGAACCAGAATGGACTACTGGTGGAGGGAGAGAGAGCCTTGGTTCAGGGCTTGGTGTCACTGAGTGCGACGGGTGTGTGCTCATGCAGCAAATTTAATCAGCACTGGTCCTATTGATTTTTAACCCTGGAAATATAAGACTAGCAGAAATGGCAGGGAGCACTGATATCCATGGATGTTCTCTCGACTTCTACATCATTTCACTCGTCGTTGGGAGCGCGAACAAACCAATGCTCTTAAAACCGTGAGACGATGCTCAGATAACACACACAGGGTTTATAGGCACCAGATTGAAAAGATGCTGTGAATCCAATAGAGAGAGAATTCAATTGTATATTTTATTGATATCGTCACTGTTATGCTGTAGGAAGATTTACTGGGTTAAAGTGCTTCCTTCACTTGCCTTATGAAAGTTTCTGTTTGTTTGCGAGACCATTGCACACACACACACACACACACACACACACACACACACACACACACACACACACACACACACACACACACACACACACACACACACACACACACACACACACACACACACACACACACACACATACACTCACATGCACACATAGACCTGTCAGAAGGAGTCTCTAATGGGAGGCTAAATGGCAGGCCGGGTGGTTGGCTCCTCTGCTGTGGACTCTCTGAATATCACATTGCAGTCAGTCAGGCATTCACCCAGCTGACAGACCGGTCCAGCGCTCAAACCTTCAAGGCCTACTATCTGTCCCTCATGACAGTCCCTTCTCACTGTAATGGCTCATATTGCCATTAAGAACAGGGAGAGAGGGCAGGGGACGTGTGTGTGTGTCTGTGTGTGTGTGTCTGTGTCTCTTACTTTTAGCCATCAGTGTTCAGAACTCGGGGAAATGGCGTCCATTCATAAACGCACCAAATAGGACGAGGAGGCCTGGTTCTTTAGACACAAAGCCTCTCAAAGCCCTGAATCCCATCTCTCAGAGGGAGAGGGGGACATAAAGGCTGATGCACTGATAAGTTAAAGCTTCATTCAGTTGGCTTGCAGCAATACCATAACCCTGAAAAGAAGAGGGAAGCATTCAGTTGGGACAGGTCTATTCAGAGGACAAAAAAGCATTGCTATTTTACTTGCTCACTCAAACTGAAAACTATTCCGAATTAATTAAATAAATAAAACATCTAAAAAGGCTTTTTGACCTTATGCCATAAAGGGTAATGTCAGGCAGGGTTAAGGTTCTGCACGTGTCTATATGGTCAATGTCCGGTCCCAATGTTCCAATCCAATCACAGCTTTGTCCATCTGCTGAAGGTCAGGCTCTAGTTACCATCACAAACATATAAACCACGCCACGCGGCAGGAGGTGATGAAGGATTGTCCCAAAGTGATTTGATAATGTGCCCTATCAGACCTCCATGTGCTACCTATATCTATATGACAAAGCAACCCTTCTCCGTTTCCAACTGCACAAATGATCCTGAGTGTGAGAGAAGAGAGGGATGACAAGGAGGGGTGAAGCGTTTGAGGACTCCCAGGTCAGAGAGGAGGGCGTCCAGCTGGTCAATATATCTCAAGTTTGACTGGTTTTAGGCCTGTTCTATTGTATTGGATGCGGTGCTATTGTTCTGGGGCTGCATTAAAATGCATGACTTTCTGTCACCGCCATTTACTTGCTAGTTGACCTTATTAGTTAAGGTAAATACATAAAACATGAACTTTACGACCATAAGATAAATGGGCGCATTTGAACAAGAACAGTGAACCATTGAGTCAGGTTGAAATGCAGCAGGCCTATCCAAATCATAGTAGATCAAATGCATTACGTAGTATAATGTAACACAGTACCAAGCCAATACTCAGTGTCTGCTGGAACAACATATATTCAGTTGATAAAAATGCAAAGGAAAATCCCACTGGATGCGGAAGAGAGATAGAGAGAAATAGAAAAGAGCATCAAGGAGAGACAGAGAGAATGAGAAGGAAAGAGAGAGAGAGAGGGAGAGAGAGAGAGGGAGCGATGATAGTCAGTAATTGAAGACCAACCCTGTCACTGCTGACCTGCAGGGTCCAGGGATGAAATCTATTCCATTTTCTCTCCTTTATCTTAGGACTGGCAGATAGACGAGTCCCTGGTCTGACAGGCCTAACCGATGGCTGTCACCCTGTCCAACCTCTCTCAGAGCAGATCAGACCATTCACCCAGATATGCGCACACACACACACACACACACACACACACACACACACACACACACACACACACACACACACACAAACACACACACACAAACACACACACACACACACACACACAAACTCAGCCTTCACCTGCTCACTTAAGCAGCAATAAAGTTGACCTGTGATATAATTTCAAAACAAATAAGGTACACATCTACGTCAACACAGTGAGCGGAACATACAATATTATATTTGCACCCTGCATAATGAAGGTGTGCAGCTGCATTTTAAAGCTGCTTCAGAATGTTTATTATATGGATTAAGGTACAGAATCTGCTATAATAACAATGATTTATGGTGCATTTTTCCTCTTACTGTGCAATACCAGAGAAATAGTTGGAGTAGCTTTCCCCTTTGACACATAAACACAGTTATACTCTCACTAAATAATAGCAGTCTAGGATTTATTTTAAGACCCTCTAGTGTCATTCTCTCTCCTAAATAAGAACCTTATTTAGTAGAGACTATAAGAACCTTATTTAGTAGAGACAATAAGAACCTTATTTAGGAGAGACAATAAGAACCTTTTAGTAGAGACTATAAGAACCTTATTTAGGAGAGACTATAAGAACCTTATTTAGGAGAGACAATAAGAACCTTATTTAGGAGAGACAATAAGAACCTTATTTAGTAGAGACTATAAGAACCTTATTTAGTAGAGACAATAAGAACCTTATTTAGGAGAGACAATAATAACCTTATTTAGGAGAGACAATAAGAACCTTATTTAGTAGAGACTATAAGAACTTTATTTAGTAGAGACAATAAGAACCTTATTTAGGAGAGACAATAAGAACCTTATTTAGGAGAGACAATAAGAACCTTATTTAGTAGAGACTATAAGAACCTTATTTAGTAGAGACAATAAGAACCTTATTTAGTAGAGACAATAAGAACCTTATTTAGGAGAGACAATAAGAACCTTATTTAGGAGAGACTATAAGAATCGTATTTAGGAGAGATTATAAGAACCTTATTTAGGAGAGACTATAAGAACCTTATTTAGGAGAGACTATAAGAACCTTATTTAGTAGAGACAATAATAACCTTATTTAGTAGAGACTAGAAGAACCTTATTTAGGAGAGACTACAAGAACCTTATTTAGTAGAGACAATAAGAACCTTATTTAGGAGAGACAATAAGAACCTTATTTAGGAGAGACTATAAGAACCTTATTTAGTAGAGACTATAAGAACCTTATTTAGGAGAGACAATAAGAACCTTATTTAGTAGAGACTATAAGAACCTTATTTAGTAGAGACTATAATAACCTTATTTAGGAGAGACAATAAGAACCTTATTTAGTAGAGACTATAAGAACCTTATTTAGTAGAGACTATAATAACCTTATTTAGGAGAGACAATAAGAACCTTATTTAGTAGAGACTATAAGAACCTTATTTAGTAGAGACTATAATAACCTTATTTAGGAGAGACAATAATAACCTTATTTAGTAGAGACTATAAGAACCTTATTTAGTAGAGACAATAAGAACCTTATTTAGGAGAGACAATAAGAACCTTATTTAGGAGAGACTATAAGAACCTTATTTAGTAGAGACTATAAGAACATTATTTAGGAGAGACAATAAGAACCTTATTTAGTAGAGACTATAAGAACCTTATTTAGGAGAGACTATAAGAACCTTATTTAGGAGAGACAATAAGAACCTTATTTAGGAGAGACAATAAGAACCTTATTTAGGAGAGACTATAAGAACCTTATTTAGGTGAGACTATAAGAACCTTATTTAGTAGAGACTATAATAACCTTATTTAGGAGAGACAATAATAACCTTATTTAGTAGAGACTATAAGAACCTTATTTAGTAGAGACAATAAGAACCTTATTTAGGAGAGACAATAAGAACCTTATTTAGGAGAGACTATAAGAACCTTATTTAGTAGAGACTATAAGAACCTTATTTAGGAGAGACAATAAGAACCTTATTTAGTAGAGACTATAAGAACCTTATTTAGGAGAGACTATAAGAACCTTATTTAGGAGAGACAATAAGAACCTTATTTAGGAGAGACAATAAGAACCTTATTTAGGAGAGACTATAAGAACCTTATTTAGGTGAGACTATAAGAACCTTATTTAGGAGAGACAATAAGAACTTTATTTAGTAGAGACTACAATAACCTTATTTAGGAGCGACAATAAGAACCTTATTTAATAAGAACCTTATTTAAGAGACTATAGCACTTGAGGGTCTTTAAAATAAATGCTACACTGTTGTTATTTTATGAAGTACCAGAACACAGAAGCATAGCACCGTGCTTCTACACCTACATTGCTTGCTGTTTGGGGTTTTAGGCTGGGTTTCTGTACAGCACTTTGTGACATCAGCTGAAGGAAGGGCTTTATAAATACATTTGATTGATTGATTGATAGAACAGCCCTGGTCTGATGTAGTGGGGAAAACAGTGAATACATTTAAACCCCCAGCCATGCTGTCTCTGCTCTGTGTGTCTTCCCTATTTGTTCTAATGTGGGAGACTATAATCCAGAAAAGCAGATTATACATGTATTAAATTCCTTAAAATTGCACTGGAACATTTGCACTGAAAATGCAATGGAAGCAGATTATTAAAAAAATACTGAATGAGGGGGAGTGACATGTCACCACCTGGACATTGTGAATGAAATTCATTTAAATGTTTTTCTGTTAAATAATGTCCAGGCTCAGTCTAAAATTACTCAAATAAAATATACATTTATTTTTCACATGCTTCATAAACAACAGGTTTATGAAGGTCACTAACTAGTGAAACGCTCACTTATGGGTCCTTCCCAATAATGCAGAGAGAAAAATAGAAAAATAATATTTAAAAAATAATAACATGAAGAATAAATGCGCAACGTGTAAAGATAATTTGGCCGTCAGAAAGTATTTACACCCCTAGACTTTTCCCACACTTTGTTGTGTTAATAAGTCAGATTAACATGGATTTAATTTCCATTATTTGTCAATGATCTACACAAAATACTCTGTAATGTCAAAGTGGAAGAAAGAATTATAACAGTTGTAAAAACAGATTAGATTCAAGTATTCAAACCCCTGAGTCAACACATCATCACGCCCTGACCTTAGAGATCATTATTTATTCTCTATGTTTGGTTAGGTCAGGGTGTGACTCGGGTGGGAGAATCTATGTTTTCTATTTCTTTGTTGTTTTTGCCATGTTAGGTTCCCAAACAGAGGCAGCTGTCTATATGCATTTTGGGGAGGCACATGGGGAGATTGGCGGAGTCAGGGTTGATACCTGAGCCAACTCCCCGTGCTTACCGTGGGGAGCGTGTGACTGGTCGGGCACCGTGTTATGCGGTGATGCGCACCATGTCTCCAGTGCGCAGTCACAGCCCGGTGTGCTATATTCCAGCTCCTCACATTTGCCGGGCTAGAGTGGGCATCCAGCCAGGACGGATGGTGCTGGCTCAGTGCTCCTGGCCTCCAGTGCGTCTCTTCGGCCCAGGATATCCTGTGCTGGCTCTGCGCACTGTGTCTCCGGTGCGTCTGCACAGCCCAGTGCGTCCTGTGCTAGCGTCCCGCATTTGCGACCTCCAGTGCTCCTCCACGGCCCAGTGTATCCGGTGCCTGCTCCACGCACCAGGCTTCCAGTACGTCTCCTCAGTCCGGTGAGCCCTGTTCCGGCTCCACGTACGAAGCCTCCAGTGATGATCCATGGCACGAAGCCTTCAGCCACGGTCCCCTGTCCGGAGACTCCAGCGACGGTCCCCAGTCCGGAGCCTCCAGCGACGGTCCCCAGTCCGGAGCCTCCAGCGACGATCCCCTGTCCGGAGCCTTCAGCGACGGTCCCCTGTCCGGAGTCTCCAGCGACGGTCCCCAGTCCGGAGCCTCCAGCGACGGTCCCTAGTCCGGAGCCTGCAGCGGCGGTCCGCAGTCCGGAGCCTCCAGTGGCGGTCTGCAGTCCAGAGCCTCCGGCGATGATCTACGGTCCGGAGGTCCCGGCGACGATCCCTGCACCGGTGGCGCCACCGAAGTGGGAGGAGCCTAAAGTGGGGCGGGGTCTGCGTCCCGCACCGGAGCCCCCACCGAGAGTAGATGCCCACCCGGACCCTCCCCTATAAGTTCAGGTTTGCGGCCGGAGTCCGCACCTTTGGGGGGGGGGGGGGGGGGAGGGGTACTGTCACACCCTGACCTTAGACATCCTTATTTATTTTCTATGTTTGGTTAGGTCAGGGTGTGACTCGGGTGGGAGAATCTGTTTTTTATTTCTTTGTTGTTTTTGCCATGTGTGTTTCCCAATCAGAGGCAGCTGTCTATCATTGTCTCTGATTGGGGATCATATATAAGTTGTGATTTTCCGTTTGGGTTTTGTGGGTAGTTATTTTCTGTTTAGCTGTTTTGTTGCCTGACAGAACCGTGCACTTTCGTTTTTCTACTTTGTTATTTTGTTGCGGTGTTCAGTTTATTAAAAATCATGAATGCCTACCACGCTACACCTTGGTCTCCTTCTTCAACCCACATGAGCTGTTACACACATATTAGAATCACCTTTGGCAGGTGATTACACCTGTGAGTCTTTCTGGGTAAGTCTCTAAGAGCTTTCGACACCAGTATTGTGCAACATTGGCCATTATTATTTTCAAAATTCTTCAAGCTCTGTCAAATTAGTTGTTGATCATTGCTAGTAAACCATTTTCAGGTCTTGCAAGATTTTCTAGCAGATTTAAGTCAAGTCTGTAACTCAAGAACATTCAGGAACATTCACTGTCTGCCTGGTAAGCAACCTGGTAAGCAACTTGTAGATTTGGCCTTCTGTTTTAGGTTATTTTCCTGCTGAAAGGTGAATTAATCTCCCGGTGTCTGGTGGAAATTAGACTGAACCAGGTTTCCTCTAGGCTTTTGCCTGTGCTTAGCTTCATTATTTTTCATGTTTTATCCTGAAAAACTCCCCAGTCCTTAATGCTTACAAGCATATCCATAACATGATGCAGCCACCACTATGCTTGAAAATATGGAGAGTGGTACTCAGTAATGTGTTGTAATGGATTTGCCCCATAACACTTTTTATTCAGGACAAAATGTTAGTTTCTTTGCTACATTTTTAGCTGTATTAATTGAGTGCCTTATTGGATGCATGGATGCATGTTTTGGAATATTTTTATTCTGTACAGGCTTCCTTATTTTCACTCTGTAAATTAGTGTCACACCCTGATCTGTTTCACCTGTCTTTGTGATTGTTTTTTCGACGTGGTCTGCATCTGGGTCTTACTTTCACACCTGATAATTAGATTAGTATTGTGGAGTAACTGCAATATTGTTGATTCATCCTCTGTTTTCTCATAACAGCCATTAAACTCTGTAACTGTTTTAAAGTCACTGTTGGCCTCATAGTGAAATCCCTGAGCGGTTTCCCTCCTCTCTGGCAACTGAGTTAGGAAGGACACCTATATCTTTGTAGTGATTGGGTGTATTGATACACCATCCAAAGTGTAATTAATAGGGTTAGGGTTAGGGTTAACCCACCATGCTCAAAGGGATATTCAATGTCTGTTTTTTTGTTAACCATCTACCAATAGGTGCCCTTCTTTGTGAGCCATTGCAAAACCTCCCTGATCTTGGTGGTTGAATCTGTGTTTGAAATTCACTGCTTGACTGACGGACCTTACAGTGTGGGGTACAGGGAGGAGGCAGATTCAAAAATCATGTTAAACACTATTATTGCACACAGAGTGAGTTCATGCAACTTATTCTTTAGAGTTTTACTCCTGAACTTATGTTGGCTTGCCATAGCAAAGGGGGATGAGTACTTCAGGACTCAAGACATTTCAGCTTTTCATTTTTAAATAATTTGTGAACATTTTGAAAAACAGAATTCCACTTTGACATTATAGGTTACTGTGTGTAGGCCAGTGACAAAAAACACATTTTAATATATTTTTAATCCAGGCCGTAACACATTGGTAACACAAAATGTGGAAAAAGTCAAGGGGTGTAAATACTTTCTGAAGGTATCAGTACCGAATCGATGTGCAGGGGTAGGAGGTAATTGAGGTAGATATGTCCTCGCCTTTTTTATCCCGGAATCATCCAGCCTTAGCTCGGACAATAACCTGCCAGTCTGCACAGCGCAATATCAACCCAGAGCATATCGGACTGCTTCTCTCTACCAGATCACTGGATTCCTGCCGCTCTGGATCATTACACTGGATCATTACTGCTAGCTAGCTAGTCAGCTGCAAACGAGTGGCTACTGTTAGCTAACGCCTCTGTCCCAAAGCAAGCACCAGCTAGCCTTGAGCGAGGCCCATATACCAACTAATTCTAGGGCTACAATTACCTCCTCTTGGCCTGAACCCTTTACTGTAGACACGGAGCCCCACCAAGCCATCACGACTGGACTGCCGACGTGATCGCCTGATGTGGTCTCAACAGGCTATTCTGTTACGATATCGCCGCTGAACCATCTACTAGCCCCGGCCCATTAGCTTTTCCTGAATGCTGTGTCCCCTGCTCGCCCAGAGTGATAGTGAGTACAGCACCCTGTCTCAGCTATTGCTACTCTTTTGACCCTATGATCACTCGGCTACACAGCTGATGCTCCCTGGACTGTTTCAATAACATGGTACCTCATTTTGTTTACCTGTTGGCCCCAGCCTCAAACTCAGGACCTGTATGTATCTAACTCACCCTGTATGTATCTAACTCACCCTGTATGTATCTAACTCACCCTGTATGTATCTAATTCACCCTGTATGTATCTAACTCACCCTGTATGTATCTAACTCACCTGCTCTGCCCTTTCTTCGCCATGTTGTCTCAGCTCTCCTGATCAACACCTGTGATTGCTTTATGCCTCTCTCTGATGTCAATATGCCTCATCTACTGCTGTCTTGGCTAGTTTGTATTGCTCTATTTTACTGTAGAGCCCTCAGTCCCGCTCAAATTGCCTTAGATAGCTCTTTTGTCCCACCCCACAAACATGCGGAACCTCATCTACGTTAATTGATGCCTCTAGAGACACGCACTAGATGACCAGTTCTTATAGCCTTTAGCCATACCCTTATCCTACACATCCTCGGTTGGTCTACTGATGTCGAGGTAAATCCAGGCCCTGTAGCCCCCTGTTCCACTCCTATTCTCCAGGCACTATCATTTGTTGACCTCTGTAAACATAAAAGGCTTGGTTTCATGCATGTTAACATCAGAAGCCTCCTCCCTAAGTTTGTTTTTTTCACTGCTTTAGCACACTCTACCAGCCCTGATGTCCTAGCTGTGTCTGAATCCTGGCTTAGGAAGGCCACCAAAAATCCAGATATTTCCATCCCCAACTATAACATTTTCCACCAAGATAGAACTGCCAAAGGGGGTGGAGTTGCAATCTACTGCAGAGAGAACCTGCAGAGTTCTGACTTACTATCCAGGTCTGTGCCCAAACAGTTCGAGCTTCTACTATTAAAAATCCACATTTCCAGAAATAAGTCTCACACTGTTGTCACTTGTTACAGACCCCCCTCAGCCCCCAGCTGCGCCCTGGACACCATATGTGAATTAATTGCCCCCCATCTATCTTCATCTATCTTCAGAGTTTGTACTGTTAGGTGGCCTAAACTGGGATATGCTTAACACCCCGGCCATCCTACAATCTAAGCTAGATGCCCTCAATCTCAAATTATCATGGAACCTACCAGTTACAACCGCAAATCCGTAAACTCGTGCACCCTCATAGATATCATCCTGATTCTCTGATCCACCTCTACACAGACAACACCATTCTGTATACTTCTGGCCCTTCTTTGGACACTGTGTTAACTAACCTCAAGACGAGCTTCAATGCCATACAACTCTCCTTCCTTGGAGTTCCACTGCTCTTAAATACATGTGAACTATATGCATGCTCTTCAACCGATCACTGCACGCACCCGCCCACCCGTCTAGCATCGCACTCTGGACGGTTCTAACTTAGAATATGTGGACAACTACAAATACCTAGGTGTCTGGTTAGACTGTAAACTCGCCTTCCAGACTCATATTAAGCATCTCCAATCCAAAATTAAATCTAGAATCGTCTTCCTATTTCGCAACAAAACATATTTTACACATGATGCCAAACATACCCTCGTAAAACTGACTATCCTACCGATCCTTGACTTCGGCGATGTAATTTACAAAATAGCCTCCAACATTCTACTCAACAAATTGGATGTAGTCTATCACAGTGTCGTCCGTTTTGTCACCAAAGCCCCATATACTACCCACTACTGCAACCTGTATGCTCTTGTTGGCTGACCCTCGCTTCATATCCATCGCCAAACCCACTGGCTCCAGGTCATATACAAGTCTTTGCTAGGTAAAGCCCTGCCTTATCTCTGCTCACTGGTCACCATAGCAGCACCCAACCATTGCACGCGCTGCACTCCAGCAGGTATATTTCACTGGTCACCCCAAAAGCCAATTTCTCCTTTGGCCGCTTTTCCTCCAGTTCTCTGCTGCTAATGACTGGAACGAATTGCAAAAATCACTGAAGCTGGAGACTCATATCTCCCTCACTAACTTCAAGCATCAGCTATCAGAACAGTTTACAGATAATTGCACCTTTACATAGCCCATCTGTAAATAGCCCATCCAACTACCTCATCCCCACATTGTTATTTATTTTATTTATATATATATATATATATATATATATATAGATATATTTCTCCTTTGCACCCCAGTATCTCTATTTGCACATTCATCTTCTGCACATCTATCACTCCAGTGTTTATTTGCTAAATTGTAATTATTTCTCCACTACGCCCTATTTATTGCCTTACCTCCTTAATCTTACTTCATTTTCACACACTGTATATAGACTTTCCATTGTGTTATTGACTGTACGTTTGTTTATTCCATGTGTAACTCTGTTGTTGTTTTGCTTTATCTTGGCCAGGTCTGAACTTATTCTCACCTGGCTTACCTGGTTAAATAAAGGTGAACAAAAATGTACATATAGGTAGGGGTAAAGTGCCTAGGCAACAGGATATATAATAAACAGTAACAGCAGCGTATGTGAGTCGAAATAGTTTGTTCAAAATGGGTCTTTGCGAGTAGCTATTTGGCAGTCTTATTGCTTGGGGATAGAAACGCTTCAGGGTCCTTTTGGTTCCAGACTTTGTGCATTGGTTCCGCTTGCCGTGACTTGGGTGGCTGGAGTCATTGACAATTTTTTAGAGCCTTCCTCTGACACTGCTTGGTATAGAGGTCCTGGATGGCAAGGAGCTTGGTCCCAGGGATGTACTCTCTACCCTCTGTAGCGCATTGAGGTCGGATGCCAAGCAGTTTCCATACCAAGCGGTGATGCAGTCAGTCAAGAGGCTCTCAATGATGCAGCTGTAGAACTTTTTGAGGAGCTCAGGGCCCATGACAAATCTTTTAAGCTTCCTGAGGGAGAAGAGGTGTTGTCATGCCTTCATCACGACTGTGTTTGTGTGTGTGGACAATGTTAATTCCTTAGTGATGTGGACACCAGGGAACTTGAAGCTCTTGACCCGCTCCACTACAGTCTCATCTATGTCGACAGGAGAGGACTAAGCACGCACCCTGCGGGGGCGGCGTGTTGAGGGTCAGCGTGTCGGAGGTGTTGCTGCCTACCCTCACCACCTTTGGGCAGCCCGTCAGGAAGTCCAGGATCCAGTTGGAGAGGGAGGTGTTCAGTCCCAGGGTCCTTTGCTTAGTGATGAGCTTGGAGGGCATTATGGTGTTGAACGCTGTGCTGTAGTCGCAGAAAAGCATTCTCGCGTAGGTGTGGCGTGCAATAGAGATTGCGTCATCTGTGGATCTGTTAGGGCGGTATGTGAATTGGAGTGGGTCCAGGATGTCCTGGATGATGGTTTTGATGTGAGCCATGACCAGCCTTTCAAAGCATTTCATGGCTACAGATGTGAGTGCTACGGGGCGATAGTCATTTAGACAGGTTACCTTGCTGTTCTTGGGCACATGGACTGTGGTGGTCTGCTTGAAACATGTAATTGGTAAACGTCCAAGGATAATTAAGCAAGAAGGTGTGGTATAAGGGCTGTTCTTAATCACAATGCAACGCAGAGTGCCTGGAGTGCCTGGACACAGCTCTTAGCCATGGTATATCGGCATATACCACAAACCTCCGATGTGCCTCATTGCTATTATAGACTGGTTACCAATGTAATTAGAGAAGTAAAAATGTTCATACCTGTGGTGTATGGTCTGATATACTTCTGATGTAAGCCAATCAGCATTCAGGGCTCAAACCACCCAGCTTATAAAAACAGTTATGGTACCAACATCTGTATATTGTGTGCATGTGTTGGTGTGTGTTTTTAAAATGACATTTCACAGATAATGTCATGTTTAAATAAGGACATTCAGACACAAGGTAGGGATGTGGTTTAAGGAATTTCTGTACAGCTCTTTCTCTCTCTATCTCCATCTCTCTCTCTCTCTGTCTGTCTCTCTCAATTCAATTCAATTCAATCGGCTTTATTGGCATGGCAAACACATGTTTACGTTGCCAAAGCAAGTGAAATGGATAAACAAAAGAGAAATAAACAATAAAAAAGTGAACAGTAAACATTACACTCACACAAGTTCCAAAAGAATAAAGACATTTCAAATGCCATATTATGTATATATACAGTGTTGTAACGATGTGCAAATAGTTAAAGTACAAAAGAGAAACTAAATCAACATAAATATGGGTTGTATTTACAATGGTGTTTGTCCTTCAGTGGTTGACCTTTTCTGGTGGCAACAGGTCACAAATATTGCTGCTGTGATTGAACACTGTGGAATTTCACCCAATAGATATGGGAGGTTATCAAAAAATGTTGTGGGTCTGTGTAATCTGAGGGAAATATGTGTCTAATATGGTCATACATTGGGCAGGAGGTCAGGAAGTGCAGCTCAGTTTCCACCTCATTTTGTGGTCAGTGAGCACATAGCCTGTCTTCTCTTGAGAGCCAGGTCTGCCTACGGCGGCCTTTCTCAACAGCAAGGCTATGCTCACTGAGTCTGTATGTAACAGTATAACTTTAGACCGTCCCCTCGCCCATACCCTGGCGCGAACCAGGGACCCTCTGCACACATCAACAACAGTCACCCTCAAAGCATCGTTACTCATCGCTCCACAAAAGCCGCGGCCCTTGCAGAGAGAGGGGAACCACTACTTCAAGGTCTCAGAGCAAGTAACGTCACCGATTGAAACGCTATTTAGCGCGCACCACCGCTAACTAGCTAGCCGTTTCACATTCGTTACATGTACATAGTCAATGCTTTTGTTAAGTTTGGGTCAGTCACAGTGGTTAGGTATTCTGCCACTGTGTACTCTCTGTTTAGGGCCAAATAGCATTTTTGTTTGCGTTTTTTTTGTTAATTCTTTCCAATGTGTCAAGTAATTATATTTTTGTTTTCTCATGCTTTGGTTTGGTCTAAATGTGTTGCAATCTGTCTCTTTTAAACTGTCACCCCCTCTCTCTCTCTCTCTCTTTTTCTCTCTCCCTCTCTCTCTCGCTCTCTCCCTGCCTCTCTCCCGCTCTCTCTCTTTCTTTCTCTCACTCTCTCTCTGTGTATCTGACCTTGTGTGTCTCTTCTCAATGACAATGTGTCCTCCCTCTGCACAGACAGGCTGAGGCCCAGCTCACATAATGACACAGAGAGAACCCATCTGCCCTTTCAACCAGACAGGCAGCATGGGGTTGACCTGTGTGTGTGTGTGTGTGTGTGTGGGCATATGTGTGTGTGTGGGCATATGTGTGTGTGTGGGCATATGTGTGTGTGTGGGCATATGTGTGTGTGTGGGTGGGCATATGTGTGTGGGTGGGCATATGTGTGTGGTTGCATATGTGTGTGGTTGCATATGTGTGTGGTTGCATATGTGTGTGGTTGCATATGTGTGTGGGTGTCCCATCAGCCCTTTCAGCCAGTGAAGTAGTGTGAGGTTGACCTTTCACCCCTGGGATTATCGCTCCGCCATGTGCCGCTGAGCAGGGTGATGAGATTGACCTGGGTGTGCTTGTCTCTCTCTCTGTGTGTGTGTGTAATCTTTACATTCTATAAGTACGATCTGAAGGTGTGGTTTAACGCAGGTCTGAAGACAAGCATCCATCCTGAGCTCTGTCACAACCAATCACTGAAAACCAATCAGAATTTCTTGGCAACTCTTCCCAGTTTCCCTACACTTAAACCAGTAACTCCTCCAATCAGAATGCTACACTGCATTTTATAGCTCCTCCCACACTAGGCTCGGCATCAGTGATTGGTGGAGAGCATGCAGCGTGATCACAGAGTTTAATCTGTGTTGGTAATCCCAGATTAGGCCTCAGTGGGATTAAGACATGCTGATGTACAAGTTAGTAGCCTACTGCCATACCTAGTCACATCCAATCACCAAACCTCTCCATCCCGCCATCTGATTCCCTACATTCACATAGCTGAGATTCACATTTGGATTGCATTGTGTTTGTGTCAATGGTGCCTGAAATGAGATGTGTTGTCTAACAAGATGTTTAGTTCATATTCTGCTCTGATAGCACACGTCGACTGAATGAATGACTGAGATTGAGTGTGTGTGTGTGTGCGCGTGTGCATATTTGTGTGTGGGTTTGTATGCGTGCTTGCGTATTTGTGTGTGTTTTTGTTGCAGTCTCTCATTGAACACAGTGGGTTAGCGGAAATGAAAGTTTCTGTCTGTCATCACCATCTCAGTGAGCAGAAGTGACTGGAGTGGAACACACACACTCCCACTCGATGGGATAACACATCACTTCATAGAGTGGAAACAATAAGAAAACACACACGTCATATTCGGTGAAATAAACCAATCCCAGGTCATCATTGCACTTTTGATGTTTATGTTCTTCTAAGGTGTAGGCATGATGTTCCTTTCACACCAGGGCATAAACTGTTATTTTAGAATGTGTCCTTATAACACAACAAACAAAAAATGAACTAATTCCCAAAGAGCTACTGAACAGATTGCATGGAAAGCCTCTCTCCTCCTGGCAGAGGTTGTTAGGTTTTGATTGAGTTGCTCTATTCTAATGTGTATTTCTGATTCCAAATAGCAGAAAGAAAAAAAAACTCCCTCATCAGCTGAAAGCCAACAGCATATCCTGACTTCTAACATGGTCATGCCTCTTTCCTCTCTGCCTCTTCCCTCTCTGCCTCTTTCCTTCCTGCCTCTTTCCTCTCTGCCTCTTTCCTCCCTGCCTCTTTCCTCCCTGCCTCTTTCCTTCCTGCCTCTTTCCTCTCTGCCTCTTTCCTCCCTGCCTCTTTCCTCTCTGCCTCTTTCCTCTCTGCCTCTTTCCTCCCTGCCTCTTTCCTCTCTGCCTCTTTCCTCTCTGCCTCTTTCCTCTCTGCCTCTTTCCTTCCTGCCTCTTTTCTCCCTGCCTCTTTTCTCCCTGCCTCTTTTCTCCCTGCCTCTTTCCTCTCTGCCTCTTTCCTTCCTGCCTCTTCCCTCTCTGCCTCTTTCCTTCCTGCCTCTTTCCTCTCTGCCTCTTTCCTTCCTGCCTCTTTCCTCTCTGTCTCCTTTCTCCGTCTCTTTCCTCCCTGCCTCTATCCTCTCTGCCTCTTTCCTCTCTGCCTCTTTCCTCTCTGCCTCTTTCCTCTCTGCCTCTTTCCTCTCTGCCTCTTTCCTCTCTGCCTCTTTCCTCCCTGCCTCTTTCCTCTCTGCCTCTTTATTCCCTGCCTCTTTCCTCCATGCCTCTTTTCTCCCTGCCTCCTTCCTCCCTGCCTCCTTCCTCCCTGCCTCCTTCCTCCCTGTCTCTTCCTCCCTGCCTCTTTCCTCCCTGCCTCTTTCCTCCCTGCCACTTTCCTCCCTGCCTCTTTCCTCCCTGCCTCTTTCCTCCCTGCCTCTTTCCTCCCTGCCTCTTTCCTCCCTGTCTCTTTCCTCCCTGTCTCTTTCCTCCCTGCCTCTTTCCTCCCTGCCTCCTTCCTCCCTGCCTCTTTCCTCCCTGCCTCTTTCCTCCCTGCCACTTTCCTCCCTGCCTCTTTCCTCCCTGCCTCCTTCCTCCCTGCCTCTTTCCTCCCGACCTCTTTCCTCCCTGCCTCTTTCCTCCCTGCCTCTTTCCTCCCTCCCTCTTTCCTCCCTGCCTCTTTCCTCCCTGCCTCTTTCCTCCCTGCCTCTTTTTTCCCTGCCTCTTTCCACCCTGCAGATCAGAGCGTGTAAGGTACAAGCCCATCTGATATCTGAGTGACTGACACCACACACGCCTGTTGACTGACAGGATCTAAGACACATGAACCACAGATGCAGAGCAGCGTGTTGATAAAGCTTCATTATTTTCCAGAGCGCGAATGAGAGAGAAAAAAGAGAGGGGTTAGAGAGAGGGAGAGGGGGGTTAGAGAGGGGGAGAGGGGGGGTTAGAGAGATGGAGAGGGGGTAGGGAGGGAGATGGGGCGTTAGGGAGAGAGGGGGGGTAAGGGAGAGAGAGAGGGGGGGTAAGGGAGAGAGAGGGAGGGGGGGTAGGGAGAGAGAGGGAGAGGGGGCGTTAGGGAGAGCGGGGTTAGAGAGGGGAGAGGGGGGTTAGAGAGGGGGAGATGGGGGGTTAGAGAGATGGAGAGGGGGTAGGGAGAGGGAGATGGGGCATTAAGGGAGAGAGATGGAGAGGGGGGTAGGGAGAGAGAGGGAGAGGGGGGGTTAGAGAGAGGGAGATGGGGGGTTAGAGAGGGGGGATTAGAGAGATGGAGAGGGAGGTAGGGAGAGAGAGGGAAATGGGGCGTTAGGGAGAGAGGGGGGGTAAGGGAGAGAGAGGGAGGGAGAGAGAGGGAGAGAGAGTGAGAGGGGGGGGGTTAGAGAGAGAGGGGGGGGGTTAGGGAGAGAGAGGGAGAGGGGGTGTTAGGGAGAGGGGGGGGTAAGGGAGAGAGAGGGAGAGGGGGTAGGGAGAGAGAGGGAGAGGGGGGGTTAGGGAGAGAGAGGGAGAGGGGGGGTTAGGGAGAGAGGGGGGGTTAGGGAGAGAGGGGGGGTTAGGGAGAGAGAGGGTGAGACAAAATAACAATCCAAACACTTCATTACAATAATTCATATATCACCATGGAGATGCCTAAATGAGGAGCTCTGAGTCAACCCGCGCGTAAATAATTACATTGAAATATTAATGATGAAATGTCTTCACTAGCGTAGTGGCTCGTGATCAATCTGGGGCTAATGAGTCATTTATCTCTGTCCAATACTAGCTCTTCCCTTGCCTCCACCACGCTACTGGGGCGACTCACGCCTAGAGGTCATTGATAAAGTGTGAGTAAATGTGCAAATCATCTCCTAAACAAAAGCAATCTGTCCTTAATGGAAGGTTCCAGGGATGAGGAAGGAGGGAAGGAACTGGGTGGAGAAGTAGGAGGAGGTGTGCAGGGACACAGAGGTGGTGAGGGTTGTAATGGAGGGACATTAAAGAACATAGGTTTAATCGTGTGAAATGGGATTAAATAATAAAACACAAAAAAATTGGATTCTCTAGTATTTATTTGGTGTAACTTTTCTTATCTGCTCTCCATTTTCCTGCAAATTAAATCATTACAAAAGACGAGTGCAGCACATCATCAAGAAGGAAAACTGTTATCAGTCATTGCAATGGATCAATGGATCGATTGAAACTAGGGCTGTGTGTTTCTCTCACTGGCAGATCACACTTGGCCTCCCTGCTGACTCCGTCACTCCACTGTATGTGTGTGCACCTGTGTGTAGATGACGTGATGTCCCTTTGTATTGGACAGCAGTAGCAGCAGTGCAGTCCTGTCTCTCTGTCTCTCTGTCTCTCTGTCTCTCTCTCTCTCTCTCTCTCTCTGTCTCTCTGTCTCTCTGTCTCTCTGTCTCTCTGTCTCTCTGTCTCTCTGTCTCTCTGTCTCTCTGTCTCTCTGTCTCTCTGTCTCTCTGTCTCTCTGTGTCTCTGTGTCTCTCGCTCTGTCTCTCTCTGTCTCTCGCTCTGTCTCTCTCTGTCTCTCGCTCTGTCTCTCTGTGTCTCTCTCTCTCTCTCTGTGTCTCTCTCTCTCTCTCTGTGTCTCTCTCTCTCTATGTCTCTCTCTCTCTCTCTCTCTCTCTCTCTCTCTCTCTCTGTCTCTCTCTCTCTCTCTCTCTGTCTCTCTCTCTCTCCCTCCATTCTCCTATTCTGAGGCTGATTAGTCCTGACCTGATCAATCCAGGGCTGCTACATCCAATCAGCCTAATCACTCAAACTCCTGTCTCCCCCTCCTGCACGCTAATGGGCTTTCCCTGCACCGGTGACTTAGCACTTAAGAGCTATGGGGGGTCACAACTACTAGCCAAAGGGGCTGGGGCGGGGAGTAAAGCCCAGTTTAAACCATTTACCCACTCGGTGAGCTGATGTACTGTCCTCCAATAGGACAGGAAGTGTGCTGGTATTTAACAGTACGTAACGTGTGCCTCTATTGTCCAACATAGATGATGTGTGTTATATATATTTACTCACATGAGCCGGGGATATGCGAGTTGGCAGCACCGGGCGGAGGGCATCTACGCCTTTGTTTGAATATGCATTGCCTCCCAAAGGGCATGCAAATGAATTAAAATTCACACTTAATCTATAGCCCACGGCTGCTCTGCATTATTCATGAGCTGTTACTGTTTTTGGCGTGCGGCACGTATCAAGCTTTGTCCCCGTGAATCATTATTTAAATAATTCACCCACTGTCCACCAAGTGAGAAGTGCACCTGTTTTCTTCCTCGTCTGACATAGAATCATTGAATTGTTAACTTTTTTGTTTGCTGTCTACTTTTCTGATTATATCAGTAAGAAATCAACTATTCACCAGGACAGAGAGGTGAATAGAAGAAAAACACCTTTACAGACATCAGTAAGATGACTGCCAGCTTGAATCATGGCTTTACAGTGTTTCTCCTGGGCAACTCAACCGCATGCGTTATTAATGTCGACTTTCAGACAATACACACGCTGGACTAAAAGCCCTGACAAGGGACAAGAAGCCTTATCAGTCATTTAACTAACTACTACCTCTGAATACAGCGGTGGCAGGGACATAGCATTAGAGCTGCATTCAGGTCTCTATTGTCCAACATAGAGGAGAGGACGCAAAAAGGTTTCTCTGTGGAGGAGAGAGAGAGAGCGAGGGAGACAGAGAGCGAGAGACAGAGAGAGAGAGAGAGAGAGAGACAGAGAGAGGTGACAGTTTAAAAGCTCGCCTCTCAAGGAAATGGGCCTATGTTCTTCCACACAATTGCACCAGCAAGTCAAATTGCATTAGTATTGCACAACGTTTTCATCCCGAATCACAATGGGATCCAAATACGGACACATTGTATTGAGTCAATGTTTCGAGAGCATTCTACTTTTATAGGGAAAGATTGGAGGGACGTTGGACATTCTTTCAACGAATGTCACAAAATCTAATGGCCCTCAACTTTGTGTAGTGTTTTCTGAAATGACTTGAAGAATGTACCCTGACAAAAGACCTCAATTTGATTTCTAGACAAATAAAATAAGTACATATTATGATTGAGAACACACAGTATAACAATGTCTGCTTGTATTGATACATGTATTTTGAGGTACTTGAAGAGAAACACCTTTGTATGGTAAAGCCACAGTACTCAAATAAACATAACACAATATACATGCAAATACGAATAATTGCTGTACTTTTTGGTCAAATATGAATATTCAGAGTCCCTGAATGTGCTGCGGGGAAAAATAATTAGGAGGTTATTAGCATGTGTTTATTGATCTTAGAGAAAACATCTTAATGAGAACATATTATTCAGCCTCTAGAAGCAGTTTACTATGCATTTAGATCCAACTCAACCATACACTAAGACTATAGAGATGCCTTACAAACAAGATATTTCACAGTCACCCACACATACATGTATCCTCAGATCACCTGTGTTAGATAACTGTGTTTGCTTTATGAACACCTGAGATGGCTGTGTTTGCTTTATGAACACCTGAGATGGCTGTGTTTGCTTTATGAACACCTGAGATGGCTTTGTTTGCTCCCTGCATTGACACATAAAGAGGAAGAAGTTTAGAAAATAGGAAAATAGCACTTCAGTTTAATTGTAACAGATACAGTGAATTAACATTTAGGCCGATCCGAAGAGAGAGATGGGAGAAAAAGAGGGGGTAGGGAGGGGAGGGGAGAGAGAGAAACAGGGATAGAAGAGAGAGAGTTGGCCTTATCAGCAGCTGTAATGAAAGGTCAATGGCCTCCTCAGTGTTTGCGTCAGTAATGTAGTTTGAAGAAGCTCTCTCCTCCAGTCTCTATTGAGATAGCACAGCCCGTCTCAGGAGATAAAACAACAACGCTGCCGGTCACAGGTGAAACAGCACGATATGCCATGTCACTGGCTATGCCTCAAATGACAACCTGGTCCCCCTAGGGTGCACTATGCTTTTGTTGCCCTGGCCTTCATTTCAATATAATAACTGATATGTTAGCTCACTTAGGCCTATTCACAGAGCAAGCTTCAAATGTCTTGAGGAAGACGATGGAGCAGAGATGAGAAGAGGAAGACCAGGGGGATAGAGCACAACTGCGGACTCCTGCTCACACATAAGACATGCGCACACAGACTCATGCTAAGCACACAGACACATGCTAAGCACACAGACACATGCTAAGCACACAGACTTAAATGCACTCACACTCGCCTCACACAGAATTTTCCTATTAAAATAATAGACAGTAAATTGATATCGCTGCGATTTTAAAATGTACCTCTTTCAGACAATGGACTAGATACTTATTGTGCTGTCTTTGCCTGATACATTCTACACATAAAACACCATATGGAATCGTCTGGAACATTTCTTGATATGGACGCACAATATTATTTCTTTTTTCAGAGTCAGGCGATGCCCCAGCCTTTTTCTGTTGATCTGAGTATCGTAATGCTCCCTCTCTCTGCCTCTTTCTCTCCCTCTCTTTCTCCCTGTCAGAGTCAGGCGATGCCACAGCCCTTTCCTGTTGATCTGAGTATTGTAATGCTCCCTCTCTCTGCCTCTTTCTCTCCCTCTCTTTCTCCCTGTCAGAGTCAGGCGATGCCCCAGCCTTTTCCTGTTGATCTGAGTATCGTAATGCTCCCTCTCTCTGCCTCTTTCTCTCCCTCTCTTTCTCCCTGTCAGAGTCAGGCGATGCCCCAGCCTTTTTCTGTTGATCTGAGTATCGTAATGCTCCCTCTCTCTGCCTCTTTCTCTCCCTCTCTTTCTCCCTGTCAGAGTCAGGCGATGCCCCAGCCTTTTTCTGTTGATCTGAGTTTCGTAATGCTCCCTCTCTCTGCCTCTTTCTCTCCCTCTCTTTCTCCCTGTCAGAGTCAGGCGATGCCCCAGCCTTTTTCTGTTGATCTGAGTATCGTAATGCTCCCTCTCTCTGCCTCTTTCTCTCCCTCTCTTTCTCCCTGTCAGAGAAGGGAAGGCTGCGTTGATAAATAGGTCAGAGAGCTTTTCCAACCCCACACTCCCTCCAATAGGTTTCAGGCCCGGGTTGGCAAATTGAACATAATTAAGGCCCAAGGCAAAGGTTGCACTTTCCTTGAAATAGCAAACCAGAGTGGTGTATGTATACACTGCTCTCTGCTGCATGTATGTACAGAGTGGGTCCACCGAAGGAGAGGGGGGGGGGGGGGGGGGGGGGTGGCGCTAACACACACAGTTTGAGTGATGAAGATTAGTCTTTGAGAACTGTAATAGATCTGTGATATTTAGCTATTTGAGAGAGAAGTTTAAAATCTCTGCCCTTGTTATTCTCTACATATCTGCCTTTAAATCTGGGAGGACATTAGCTGAGCTTGGACAGACGGACAGGACAGGACAGCAGAGGCCGGGCTAAAGACATGTTAAGGGACAAGTGTTAATGGACTTATTTTTGGGAAGGGTTATTAAGGAAGGTGTTAAGACGAAGACCATGCAAGGCAAAGCTAAAGCAGGAAGCACAAGAGGCTGGTGAGGCGCTGGAATAATAATGGCTGGATGGAGTAAATGGAATGAGATGAAACACATGGAAACCCTGTGTTTGAGGTGTTCGATACCATTCCAATAATTCCGTTCCAGACAATACTATGAGCCATTCTACAGTAGGAAGATCCATGGCTCTAGTGCTCTTAGTTCTTTACAGTTGGAATTAGATTAGAGTCTAGCAGGATAAGAACGCTAGCGTCATTTAACAACAGCAACATCCCCGGGACTGCTATTCACAGCCCAGGCAGGACAAGGAGTTTGTCTGCATCTCTGCAGAAGAACCACATAGCCTAGATTCCCTTAGCCTAGCTTCCCTTTGCCTAGCTTCCCTTAGCCTAGCTTTCCTTAGCCTAGCTTCCCTTAGCCTCCCTTAGCCTAGCATCCCAATGCATGTAGCATTATGCAACATTATTAATGGATGTTCACAGTTACACTGAAGAAGTTAACTTTACAGACTGACCCTTTGTTAGCATAATGATACAGACCAGACATTATGCAACTAGTAATTATGTGGAGATACTAATGGTACAATCTGGTATTGTACACATAGGAACAGACCGTGGTGGAAAAAGCATCTTGATTGAAAGTAAAACGTGTAAGTAAATACAACACATCAAACTCCTTATATTAAGCAAACCAGATGGCACAATTGTATTGGATTTTTAACATTTACCAACAGCCGGGGGCACACTCCAACATTACTGGCATCCTGGCATCCACCAAGCCCAGATTCGTCCGTTGGACTGCCAGATGGTGAAGTCATCACTCCAGAGAACGAGTTTCCACTGAATCCAATGGCAGCGAGTTTTCCACCTCTCCTGCGCATGGTGATCTTAGGCTTGTGTGCGGCTGCTCGGCCATGGAAACCCATTTCATGAAGCTCCCGACGAATGGTTCTTGTGCTGACGTTGCTTCCAGAGGCAGTTTGGAACTCGGTAGTGAGTGTTACAACCGAGGACAGACAGTTGTAATGCGCTACGCGCTTCACCACTCGGCGGTCGCGTTCTGTAAGCTTGTGTGGCCTACCACTTCGTGTTGTTTCTCCTAGATGTTTCCACTTCACAATAACAGCATTTACAGTTGCCCAGGGCAGCACAAGCAGGGCAGAAATCTGATGAACTGACTTGTTGGAAAGGTTGAAAGTCACCGAGCTCTTCAGTATGGGCCATTCTACTGCCAATGTTTGTCTATGGAGATGGATGTGGGCTCAATTTTGTACACCTGCCGGCAACGGATGTGTCAGAAATAGCCAAATCCAGTAATTTGAAGCGGTGTCCACATACTTTTGGCCATATAGTGTATATACAGTATATTCTCTATATATCTTAATTTGATCACTCTTTTGTTGCAATTTGTTGTGTATTCAAGGTTTAAAAAAGGCTTCTAAAATGTGTAATTTCCACTGAATGTCAGACTTGATTTGCCCTAACAAAAATTCTACAAATTCTAATCCACATAATAATTCATTCACATTCCTTTTTGCTGCACGATTACTTTCCTGCTGTAGCAAACTGGATCAACTAAGATCCTACATCTATACATACAACATGAGTTGTTTTTTACAGCAAGATTTTTAGTAGGCTACTGTGAATTATTCCAATACAATACAACTAAAGGAAGGAAAGACTTCCAGACACTGTGTCATAATATTGTGGGTAAGAGAGTGAAATGGAACAGTAGAACTTGCTCATTCTCGTAATGCACTATTCTAAATTCAATCTTGTCTAAATGTTTTACAATAACAATGACTCAATTCCTGCTACTGCTCTTCCGTTTAGATTTAATGGTGTAGAAAGGAATTTAATAATTTAAACCAATTCTCAATACAATAGGAATTGCGACACAAATGTGAAAAATACAACATCTAATTTTAAGAGACATTTTTGTTCGCTTAAAGATAAATACGGACTAGTAAACATTTTATGTAATGTATTGTTTCCAAAATAATAATGGATATTGCTAAATGAAATGCTTTGAAAATGTTATCACATATTACTGAGAATTTTAAATGATTTAACATATAAAAAAAATACAAAAAGGGAGTTTGCAAGTAATCCCACTGCAGTAAGAAGCCACCTTCTATAGAAAATCCAATAACAGCAAATACCAGACCTAATTTCATAAACAGATGTCCAATAATGCATCACACAGGCGCTCTGCTCTGCCTGTCATTCTCCCTTTAAACCACAGAGTGTGACCGGCAACCATATGGCGTAAGATTTACCATGGCGACGATGACGCAGGGAAGAGCATTCTACCTCAGACCCTCAGACGAATGTCAAGGAATGTAAACGGGTCATAAGACCTGATAATACATAGTGTTATAGGGTTTGTGTGAGAGTGAAATATAGCACCACATGTAGAAAAGAAAACATTTTACATCACATATAGAACAGAACACACCATACATCACATACAGTATAGAACAGAACACACCATACATCACATATAGAATAGAACACACCATACATCACATACAGTATAGAACAGAACACACCATACATCACATATAGAATAGAACACACCATACATCACATACAGTATAGAACAGAACACACCATACATCACATATAGAATAGAACACACCATACATCACATACAGTATAGAATAGAACACACCATACATCACATACAGTATAGAACAGAACACACCATACATCACATATAGAATAGAACACACCATACATCACATACAGTATAGAATAGAACACACCATACATCACATATTGAATAGAACACACCCTACATCACATACAGTATAGAACAGAACACACCATACATCACATACAGTATAGAATAGAACACACCATACATCACATACAGTATAGAACAGAACACACCATACATCACATATAGAATAGAACACACCATACATCACATACAGTATAGAACAGAACACACCATACATCACATATTGAATAGAACACACCATACATCACATATAGAACAGAACACACCATACATCACATACAGTATAGAACAGAACACACCATACATCACATACAGTATAGAATAGAACACACCATACATCACATATAGAACAGAACACACCATACATCACATACAGTATAGAACAGAACACCGTACATCACATATAGAATAGAACACACCATACATCACATACAGTATAGAACAGAACACACCATACATCACATATTGAATAGAACACACCATACATCACATATAGAACAGAACACACCATACATCACATACAGTATAGAACAGAACACACCATACATCACATACAGTATAGAATAGAACACACCATACATCACATATTGAATAGAACACACCCTACATCACATACAGTATAGAACAGAACACACCATACATCACATACAGTATAGAACAGAACACACCATACATCACATACAGTATAGAATAGAACACACCATACATCACATATTGAATAGAACACACCCTACATCACATACAGTATAGAACAGAACACACCATACATCACATACAGTATAGAACAGAACACACCATACATCACATACAGTATAGAATAGAACACACCATACATCACATATTGAATAGAACACACCCTACATCACATATAACATAGAACAGACATAATTCACATATAGAATAGAAAACACCATACATCACATATAGAATAGAACACACCATACATCACATACAGTATAGAATAGAACACACCATACATCACATATTGAATAGAACACACCCTACATCACATATAACATAGAACAGACATAATTCACATATAGAATAGAAAACACCATACATCACATATAGAATAGAACACACCCTACATCACATATAACATAGAACAGACATAATTCACATATAGAATAGAAAACACCATACATCACATATAGAATAGAACACACCCTACATCACAAATAGAATATAACACATGTAGAATAGAACACACCACACATCACATATAGATTAGAACACACCATACATCACACATAGAATAGAACACACCCTACATCACAAATAGAATATAACACATGTAGAATAGAACACATCACATATAGAAAATAACATTTTACAACACACCATACATCACATATAGCATAGAACACACCATATATCACATACAGAATAGAACAGACCATACATCACATATAGAATAGAACACACCATACATCACATATAGAATAGAACACACCATACATCACATATAACATAGAACAGACATAATTCACATATAGAATAGAAAACACCATACATCACATATAGAATAGAACACACCATACATCACATATAGAATAGAACACACCATACATCACATATAGAATAGAACACACCGTACATCACATATAGAATAGAACACACCATACATCACATATTGAATAGAACACACCATACATCACATATAGAATAGAACACACCGTACATCACATATAGAATAGAACACACCGTACATCACAAATAGAATAGAACAGACCATACATCACAAATGGATTAGAACACACCATACATTACGTATAGAATAGAACACACCATACATCACAAATGGAATAGAACACACCATACATCACATATAGATTAGAACACACCATACATCACATATAGAATAGAACACACCATACATCACATATAGAATAGAACACACCATACATCACATATAGAATAGAACACACCATACATCACATATAGAATAGAACACACCGTACATCACATATAGAATAGAACACACCGTACATCACAAATAGAATAGAACAGACCATACATCACAAATGGATTAGAACACACCATACATTACGTATAGAATAGAACACACCATACATCACAAATGGAATAGAACACACCATACATCACATATTGAATAGAACACACCATACATCACACATAGATTAGAACACACCATACATCACATACAGATTAGAACACACCATACATCACATATAGAATAGAACACACCATACATCACATTTGAATAGAACACACCATACATCACATATAGAATAGGACAGACCATACATCACATATAGATTAGAACACACCATACATCACATATAGATTAGAACACACCATACATCACATATAGAATAGAACACACCCTATATCACAAATAGAATATAACACACCATACATCACATATAGAACAGAACACACCATACATCACATACAGTATAGAATAGAACACACCATACATCACATATAGAATAGAACACACCCTACATCACATATAGAATATAACACATGTAGAATAGAACACACCACACATCACATATAGATTAGAACACACCATACATCACATATAGAACAGAACACACCATACATCACATATAGATTAGAACACACCATACATCACATATAGATTAGAACACACCATACATTACAAATAGAATATAACACATGTAGAAGAGAACACACCATACATCACAAATGGAATAGAACACACCCTACATCACATATAGATTAGAACACACCATACATCACATATAGAATAGAACAGACCATACATCACATATAGAATAGAACACACCCTACATCACAAATAGAATAGAACACACCATACATCACATATAGAATAGAACACAACATACATCACATATAGAATAGTACACACTGTACATCACATATAGAATAGAACACACCATACATCACATATAGAATAGAACACACCGTACATCACATATAAAATAGAACACACCGTACATCACATATAGAATAGAACACACCGTACATCACATATAGAATAGAACACACCCTACATCACAAATAGAATATAACACATATGGAATAGAACACACCATACATCACATATAGAATAGAACACACCATACATCACATATAGAATAGAACACACCGTACATCACATATAAAATAGAACACACCGTACATCACATATAGAATAGAACACACCATACATCACATATAGAATAGAACACACCATACATCACATATAGAATAGAACACACCATACATCACATATAGATTAGAACACACCATACATCACATATAGAATAGAACACACCATACATCACATATAGATTAGAACACACCATACATCACATATAGAATAGAACACACCATACACCACAAATGGAATAGAACACACCCTACATCACATATAGATTAGAACACACCATACATCACATATAGAATAGAACAGACCATACATCACATATAGAATAGAACACACCCTACATCACAAATAGAATAGAACACACCATACATCACATATAGAATAGAACACAACATACATCACATATAGAATAGTACACACTGTACATCACATATAGAATAGAACACACCATACATCACATATAGAATAGAACACACCGTACATCACATATAAAATAGAACACACCGTACATCACATATAGAATAGAACACACCGTACATCACATATAGAATAGAACACACCCTACATCACAAATAGAATATAACACATATGGAATAGAACACACCATACATCACATATAGAATAGAACACACCATACATCACATATAGAATAGAACACACCGTACATCACATATAAAATAGAACACACCGTACATCACATATAGAATAGAACACACCATACATCACATATAGAATAGAACACACCATACATCACATATAGATTAGAACACACCATACATCACATATAGAATAGAACACACCATACATCACATATAGATTAGAACACACCATACATCACATATAGATTAGAACACACCATACATCACATATAGAATAGAACACACCCTATATCACAAATAGAATATAACACACCATACATCACATATAGAACAGAACACACCATACATCACATACAGTATAGAATAGAACACACCATACATCACATATAGAATAGAACACACCCTACATCACAAATAGAATATAACACATGTAGAATAGAACACACCACACATCACATATAGATTAGAACACACCATACATCACATATAGAACAGAACACACCATACATCACATATAGATTAGAACACACCATACATCACATATAGATTAGAACACACCATACATTACAAATAGAATATAACACATGTAGAAGAGAACACACCATACATCACAAATGGAATAGAACACACCCTACATCACATATAGATTAGAACACACCATACATCACATATAGAATAGAACAGACCATACATCACATATAGAATAGAACACACCCTACATCACAAATAGAATAGAACACACCATACATCACATATAGAATAGAACACAACATACATCACATATAGAATAGTACACACTGTACATCACATATAGAATAGAACACACCATACATCACATATAGAATAGAACACACCGTACATCACATATAAAATAGAACACACCGTACATCACATATAGAATAGAACACACCGTACATCACATATAGAATAGAACACACCCTACATCACAAATAGAATATAACACATATGGAATAGAACACACCATACATCACATATAGAATAGAACACACCATACATCACATATAGAATAGAACACACCGTACATCACATATAAAATAGAACACACCGTACATCACATATAGAATAGAACACACCATACATCACATATAGAATAGAACACACCATACATCACATATAGATTAGAACACACCATACATCACATATAGAATAGAACACACCATACATCACATATAGATTAGAACACACCATACATCACATATAGAATAGAACACACCATACATCACATAAAGAATAGAACACACCATACATCACATACAGTATAGAATAGAACACACCGTACATCACATATAGAATAGAACACACCCTACATCACAAATAGAATATAACACATGTAGAATAGAACACACCATACATCACAAATAGAATATAACACATGTAGAATAGAACACACCATACATCACATAAAGATTAGAACACACCATACATCACATATAGAATAGAACAGACCATACATCACAAATGGATTAGAACACACCATACATTACATATAGAATAGAACACACCATACATCACAAATGGAATAGAACACACCATACATCACATATAGAATAGAACACACCATACATCACATATAGATTAGAACACACCATACATCACATATAGATTAGAACACACCATACATCACATATAGAATAGAACACACCCTACATCACAAATAGAATATAACACATGTAGAATAGAACACACCATACATCACATATATAACAGAACACACCATACATCACATATTGAATAGAACACACCATTCATCACATATAGAATAGAACACACCATACATCACATATAGAACAGAACACACCATACATCACATACAGTATAGAATAGAACACACCATACATCACATATAGAATAGAACACACCCTACATCACAAATAGAATATAACACATGTAGAATAGAACACACCACACATCACATAAAGATTAGAACACACCATACATCACATATAGAACAGAACACACCACACATCACATAAAGATTAGAACACACCATACATCACATATAGATTAGAACACACCATACATTACAAATAGAATATAACACATGTAGAAGAGAACACACCATACATCACAAATGGAATAGAACACACCCTACATCACATATAGATTAGAACACACTAAACATCACATATAGAATAGAACAGACCATACATCACATATAGAATAGAACACACCATACATCACATATAGAACAGAACACACCATACATCACATACAGTATAGAATAGAACACAACATACATCACATATAGAATAGAACACACCCTACATCACAAATAGAATATAACACATGTAGAATAGAACACACCACACATCACATATAGATTAGAACACACCATACATCACATATAGAACAGAACACACCATACATCACATATAGAATAGAACACACCATACATCACATATAGATTAGAACACACCATACATTACAAATAGAATATAACACATGTAGAAGAGAACACACCATACATCACAAATGGAATAGAACACACCCTACATCACATATAGATTAGAACACACCATACATCACATATAGAATAGAACAGACCATACATCACATATAGAATAGAACACAACATACATAACATATAGAATAGAACACACCATACATCACATGTAGAATAGAACACACCATACATCACATATAGAATAGAACACACCATACATCACATATAGAATAGAACACACCATACATCACATGTAGAAGAGAACACACCATACATCACATATAGAATAGAACACACCATACATCACACATAGAATAGAACACACCGTACATCACCTATAGAATAGAACACACTGTACATTACATTTAGAATATAACACATATAGAATAGAACACACCATACATCACATATAGAATAGAACACACCATACATCACATATAGAATAGAACACACCATACATCACATATAGAATAGAACACACCATACATCACATATAGAATAGAACACACCATGCATCACATATAGAATAGAACACACCATACATCACATATAGAATAGAACACACCATACATCACATATAGAATAGAACACACCCTACATCACAAATAGAATAGAACACAACGTACATCACATATAGAACAGAACACACCGTACATCACATACAGTATAGAATAGAACACACCGTACATCACATATAGAATAGAACACACCCTACATCACAAATAGAATATAACACATGTAGAATAAAACACACCACACATCACATATAGATTAGAACACACCATACATCACATATATAACAGAACACACCATACATCACATATAGATTAGAACACACCATACATCACATATAGATTAGAACACACCATACATTACAAATAGAATAGAACAGACCATACATCACATATAGAATAGAACACACCATACATCACATATAGAATAGAACACACCATACATCACATGTAGAATAGAACACACCATACATCACATATAGAATAGAACACACCATACATCACATATAGAATATAACACACCATACATCACATGTAGAAGAGAACACACCATACATCACATATAGAATAGAACACACCATACATCACACATAGAATAGAACACACCGTACATCACCTATAGAATAGAACACACTGTACATTACATATAGAATATAACACATATAGAATAGAACACACCATACATCACATATAGAATAGAACACACCATACATCACATATAGAATAGAACACACCGTACATCACATATAGAATAGAACACACGATACATCACATATAGAATAGAACAGACCATACATTACATATAGATTAGAACACACCATACATCACATATACATTAGAACACACTATACATCACATATAGAATAGAACACACCCTACATCACAAATAGAATATAACACATATGGAATAGAACACACCATACATCACATATAGAATAGAACACACCATACATCACATATAGAATAGAACACACCATACATCACATATAGAATAGAACACACCATACATCACATATAGAATAGAACACACCATACATCACACATAGAATAGAACACACCATACATCACATATAGAATAGTACACACCGTACATCACATATAGAATAGAACACACCGTACATCACATATAAAATAGAACACACCATACATCACATATAGAATAGAACACACCATACATCACATATAGAATAGAACACACCCTACATCACAAATAGAATATAACACGTATGGAATAGAACACACCATACATCACATATAGAATAGAACACACCGTACATCACATATAGAATAGAACCCACCGTACATCACATATAAAATAGAACACACTGTACATCACATATAGAATAGAACACACCATACATCACATATAGAATAGAACACACCCTACATCACAAATAGAATATAACACATATGGAATAGAACACACCATACATCACATATAGATTAGAACACACCATACATCACATATGGAATAGAACACACCATACATCACATATAGAATAGAACACACCATACATCACATATAGAACAGAACACACCATACATCACATACAGTATAGAATAGAACACACCATACATCACATATAGAATAGAACACACCCTACATCACAAATAGAATATAACACATGTAGAATAGAACACACCACACATCACATATAGATTAGAACACACCATACATCACATATAGAACAGAACACACCATACATCACATATAGATTAGAACACACCATACATCACATATAGATTAGAACACACCATACATTACAAATAGAATATAACACATGTAGAAGAGAACACACCATACATCACAAATGGAATAGAACACACCCTACATCACATATAGATTAGAACACACCATACATCACATATAGAATAGAACAGACCATACATCACATATAGAATAGAACACACCCTACATCACAAATAGAATAGAACACACCATACATCACATATAGAATAGAACACAACATACATCACATATAGAATAGTACACACTGTACATCACATATAGAATAGAACACACCATACATCACATATAGAATAGAACACACCGTACATCACATATAAAATAGAACACACCGTACATCACATATAGAATAGAACACACCGTACATCACATATAGAATAGAACACACCCTACATCACAAATAGAATATAACACATATGGAATAGAACACACCATACATCACATATAGAATAGAACACACCATACATCACATATAGAATAGAACACACCATACATCACATATAGAATAGAACACACCATACATCACATATAGAATTGAACACACTATACATCACATATAGAATAGAACACACCGTACATCACATATAGAATAGAACACATCGTACATCACATATAGAATAGAACACACCGTACATCACATATAAAATAGAACACACCGTACATCACATATAGAATAGAACACACCATACATCACATATAGAATAGAACACACCATACATCACATATAGATTAGAACACACCATACATCACATATAGAATAGAACACACCATACATCACATATAGATTAGAACACACCATACATCACATATAGAATAGAACACACCATACATCACATAAAGAATAGAACACACCATACATCACATACAGTATAGAATAGAACACACCGTACATCACATATAGAATAGAACACACCCTACATCACAAATAGAATATAACACATGTAGAATAGAACACACCATACATCACATAAAGAATAGAACACACCATACATCACATACAGTATAGAATAGAACACACCGTACATCACATATAGAATAGAACACACCCTACATCACAAATAGAATATAACACATGTAGAATAGAACACACCATACATCACATATAGAATAGAACACACCATACATCACATATAGAATAGAACACACCATACATCACATATAGAATAGAACACACCATACATCACATATAGATTAGAACACACCATACATCACATATAGAATAGAACACACCATACATCACATAAAGAATAGAACACACCATACATCACATACAGTATAGAATAGAACACACCGTACATCACATGTAGAATAGAACACACCCTACATCACAAATAGAATATAACACATGTAGAATAGAACACACCATACATCACATAAAGATTAGAACACACCATACATCACATATAGAATAGAACAGACCATACATCACAAATGGATTAGAACACACCATACATTACATATAGAATAGAACACACCATACATCACAAATGGAATAGAACACACCATACATCACATATAGAATAGAACACACCATACATCACATATAGATTAGAACACACCATACATCACATATAGATTAGAACACACCATACATCACATATAGAATAGAACACACCCTACATCACAAATAGAATATAACACATGTAGAATAGAACACACCACACATCACATATAGATTAGAACACACCATACATCACATATATAACAGAACACACCATACATCACATATTGAATAGAACACACCATTCATCACATATAGAATAGAACACACCATACATCACATATAGAACAGAACACACCATACATCACATACAGTATAGAATAGAACACACCATACATCACATATAGAATAGAACACACCCTACATCACAAATAGAATATAACACATGTAGAATAGAACACACCACACATCACATAAAGATTAGAACACACCATACATCACATATAGAACAGAACACACCACACATCACATAAAGATTAGAACACACCATACATCACATATAGATTAGAACACACCATACATTACAAATAGAATATAACACATGTAGAAGAGAACACACCATACATCACAAATGGAATAGAACACACCCTACATCACATATAGATTAGAACACACTAAACATCACATATAGAATAGAACACACCATACATCACATATAGAACAGAACACACCATACATCACATACAGTATAGAATAGAACACACCATACATCACATATAGAATAGAACACACCCTACATCACAAATAGAATATAACACATGTAGAATAGAACACACCACACATCACATATAGATTAGAACACACCATACATCACATATAGAACAGAACACACCATACATCACATATAGAATAGAACACACCATACATCACATATAGATTAGAACACACCATACATTACAAATAGAATATAACACATGTAGAAGAGAACACACCATACATCACAAATGGAATAGAACACACCCTACATCAAATATAGATTAGAACACACCATACATCACATATAGAATAGAACAGACCATACATCACATATAGAATAGAACACAACATACATAACATATAGAATAGAACACACCATACATCACATGTAGAATAGAACACACCATACATCACATATAGAATAGAACACACCATACATCACATATAGAATAGAACACACCATACATCACATGTAGAAGAGAACACACCATACATCACATATAGAATAGAACACACCATACATCACACATAGAATAGAACACACCGTACATCACCTATAGAATAGAACACACTGTACATTACATTTAGAATATAACACATATAGAATAGAACACACCATACATCACATATAGAATAGAACACACCATACATCACATATAGAATAGAACACACCATACATCACATATAGAATAGAACACACCATACATCACATATAGAATAGAACACACCATGCATCACATATAGAATAGAACACACCATACATCACATATAGAATAGAACACACCATACATCACATATAGAATAGAACACACCCTACATCACAAATAGAATAGAACACAACGTACATCACATATAGAACAGAACACACCGTACATCACATACAGTATAGAATAGAACACACCATACATCACATATAGAATAGAACACACCCTACATCACAAATAGAATATAACACATGTAGAATAAAACACACCACACATCACATATAGATTAGAATACACCATACATCACATATATAACAGAACACACCATACATCACATATAGATTAGAACACACCATACATCACATATAGATTAGAACACACCATACATTACAAATAGAATAGAACAGACCATACATCACATATAGAATAGAACACACCATACATCACATATAGAATAGAACACACCATACATCACATGTAGAATAGAACACACCATACATCACATATAGAATAGAACACACCATACATCACATATAGAATAGAACACACCATACATCACATGTAGAAGAGAACACACCATACATCACATATAGAATAGAACACACCATACATCACACATAGAATAGAACACACCGTACATCACCTATAGAATAGAACACACTGTACATTACATATAGAATATAACACATATAGAATAGAACACACCATACATCACATATAGAATAGAACACACCATACATCACATATAGAATAGAACACACCATACATCACATATAGAATAGAACACACGATACATCACATATAGAATAGAACAGACCATACATTACATATAGATTAGAACACACCATACATCACATATACATTAGAACACACCATACATCACATGTAGAATAGAACACACCCTACATCACAAATAGAATATAACACATATGGAATAGAACACACCATACATCACATATAGAATAGAACACACCATACATCACATATAGAATAGAACACACCATACATCACATATAGAATAGAACACACCATACATCACATATAGAATAGAACACACCATACATCACATATAGAATAGAACACACCATACATCACACATAGAATAGAACACACCGTACATCACATATAGAATAGTACACACCGTACATCACATATAGAATAGAACACACCGTACATCACATATAAAATAGAACACACCATACATCACATATAGAATAGAACACACCATACATCACATATAGAATAGAACACACCCTACATCACAAATAGAATATAACACATATAGAATAGAACACACCATACATCACATGTAGAATAGAACACACCATACATCACATATAGAATAGAACACACCATACATCACATATAGAATAGAACACACCATACATCACATGTAGAAGAGAACACACCATACATCACATATAGAATAGAACACACCATACATCACACATAGAATAGAACACACCGTACATCACCTATAGAATAGAACACACTGTACATTACATTTAGAATATAACACATATAGAATAGAACACACCATACATCACATATAGAATAGAACACACCATACATCACATATAGAATAGAACACACCATACATCACATATAGAATAGAACACACCATACATCACATATAGAATAGAACACACCATGCATCACATATAGAATAGAACACACCATACATCACATATAGAATAGAACACACCATACATCACATATAGAATAGAACACACCCTACATCACAAATAGAATAGAACACAACGTACATCACATATAGAACAGAACACACCGTACATCACATACAGTATAGAATAGAACACACCATACATCACATATAGAATAGAACACACCCTACATCACAAATAGAATATAACACATGTAGAATAAAACACACCACACATCACATATAGATTAGAACACACCATACATCACATATATAACAGAACACACCATACATCACATATAGATTAGAACACACCATACATCACATATAGATTAGAACACACCATACATTACAAATAGAATAGAACAGACCATACATCACATATAGAATAGAACACACCATACATCACATATAGAATAGAACACACCATACATCACATGTAGAATAGAACACACCATACATCACATATAGAATAGAACACACCATACATCACATATAGAATAGAACACACCATACATCACATGTAGAAGAGAACACACCATACATCACATATAGAATAGAACACACCATACATCACACATAGAATAGAACACACCGTACATCACCTATAGAATAGAACACACTGTACATTACATATAGAATATAACACATATAGAATAGAACACACCATACATCACATATAGAATAGAACACACCATACATCACATATAGAATAGAACACACCATACATCACATATAGAATAGAACACACCATACATCACATATAGAATAGAACACACGATACATCACATATAGAATAGAACAGACCATACATTACATATAGATTAGAACACACCATACATCACATATACATTAGAACACACCATACATCACATATAGAATAGAACACACCCTACATCACAAATAGAATATAACACATGTAGAATAAAACACACCACACATCACATATAGATTAGAACACACCATACATCACATATATAACAGAACACACCATACATCACATATAGATTAGAACACACCATACATCACATATAGATTAGAACACACCATACATTACAAATAGAATAGAACAGACCATACATCACATATAGAATAGAACACACCATACATCACATATAGAATAGAACACACCATACATCACATGTAGAATAGAACACACCATACATCACATATAGAATAGAACACACCATACATCACATATAGAATAGAACACACCATACATCACATGTAGAAGAGAACACACCATACATCACATATAGAATAGAACACACCATACATCACACATAGAATAGAACACACCGTACATCACCTATAGAATAGAACACACTGTACATTACATATAGAATATAACACATATAGAATAGAACACACCATACATCACATATAGAATAGAACACACCATACATCACATATAGAATAGAACACACCATACATCACATATAGAATAGAACACACCATACATCACATATAGAATAGAACACACGATACATCACATATAGAATAGAACAGACCATACATTACATATAGATTAGAACACACCATACATCACATATACATTAGAACACACCATACATCACATATAGAATAGAACACACCCTACATCACAAATAGAATATAACACATATGGAATAGAACACACCATACATCACATATAGAATAGAACACACCATACATCACATATAGAATAGAACACACCATACATCACATATAGAATAGAACACACCATACATCACATATAGAATAGAACACACCATACATCACACATAGAATAGAACACACCATACATCACATATAGAATAGTACACACCGTACATCACATATAGAATAGAACACACCGTACATCACATATAAAATAGAACACACCATACATCACATATAGAATAGAACACACCATACATCACATATAGAATAGAACACACCCTACATCACAAATAGAATATAACACATATGGAATAGAACACACCATACATCACATATAGAATAGAACACACCGTACATCACATATAGAATAGAACCCACCGTACATCACATATAAAATAGAACACACTGTACATCACATATAGAATAGAACACACCATACATCACATATAGAATAGAACACACCCTACATCACAAATAGAATATAACACATATGGAATAGAACACACCATACATCACATATAGATTAGAACACACCATACATCACATATGGAATAGAACACACCATACATCACATATAGAATAGAACACACCATACATCACATATAGAACAGAACACACCATACATCACATATAGAATAGAACACACGATACATCACATATAGAATAGAACAGACCATACATTACATATAGATTAGAACACACCATACATCACATATAGATTAGAACACACCATACATCACATATAGAATAGAACACACCCTACATCACAAATAGAATATAACACATATGGAATAGAACACACCATACATCACATATAGAATAGAACACACCGTACATCACATATAGAATAGAACACACCGTACATCACATATAAAATAGAACACACTGTACATCACATATAGAATAGAACACACCATACATCACATATAGAATAGAACACACCCTACATCACAAATAGAATATAACACATATGGAATAGAACACACCATACATCACATATAGAATAGAACACACCATACATCACATATGGAATAGAACACACCATACATCACATATAGAATAGAACACACCATACATCACATATAGAATAGAACACACCATACATCACATATAGAATAGAATACACGATACATCACATATAGAATAGAACAGACCATACATTACATATAGATTAGAACACACCATACATCACATATAGATTAGAACACACCATACATCACATATAGAATAGAACACACCCTACATCACAAATAGAATATAACACATATGGAATAGAACACAACATACATCACATATAGAATAGAACACACCATACATCACATATAGAATAGAACACACCATACATCACATATAGAATAGAACACACCGTACATCACATATAGAATAGAACACACCGTACATCACATATAGAATAGAACACACCGTACATCACATATAAAATAGAACACACCGTACATCACATATTGAATAGAACACACCATACATCACATATTGAATAGAACACACCATACATCACATATAGATTAGAACACACCGTACATCACATATAGAATAGAACACACCGTACATCACATATAGAATAGAACACACCGTACATCACATATTGAATAGAACACACCATACATCACATATAGATTAGAACACACCATACATCACATATAGAATAGAACACACCATACATCACATATAGAATAGAACACACCATACATCACATATAGAATAGAACACACCATACATCACATATAGAATAGAACAGACCATACATCACATATAGATTAGAACACGCCATACATCACATATAGAATAGAACACACCGTACATCACCTATAGAATAGAACACACCATACATCACATATAGAATAGAACACACCCTACATCACAAATAGAATAGAACACACCCTACATCACAAATAGAATAGAACACACCCTACATCACATATAAAATAGAATGAAACATAAACATGCATACACACAGTATGCCTCCCACATTGCAGACACATACAGTATGGCATAAGCGATATGAAAACTTCATCTTTTCGCCTGAATATTTTTATTATACTACTACAAAAATTACACACCGAAGAAATCTATACGCCCATACCATCTCTACGCCTTGTATGGGGTTTTTTAATATGCTGTGCTGGCATTTTTTCTCTCTCTATTGTTTCGTATGTATGTCTTCCTCTTCATCATGGTTTCTCCTCACCCACCACACAGCAGCATAAAGCCTCCCATCCCCCCACCAGATCCCCCCCCTACATGCACACTGAGTAGATGGAGCAACCAGAGAGGGAAATTAATTTAAATGAACCCCTGATTCAGGATTAACTAAATTAAGTTGTTGAGTTCCAGTTGTCAAATAACCAGGGCTAGCATATTACTTGACTTTCATCAGATGTGTCTGAGTGAAACAGCGACCGAGGATAATGACAGAAAAAAGACCCAGCAGCTAACCCCTCCCCACTCTCCTCATCCCTCTCCACCCCCCTCTCCTCATCTCTCTCCACCCCGTCTCTCCTCATCTCTCTCCACCCCGTCTCTCCTCATCCTTCTCTCCACATCCCTCTCCACCCGCTCTCTCCTCATCCCTCTCTCCAGCCCACTCTCTCCTCAAGCCTTTCTCCTTCATCCCTCTCTCCACCCCCTCTATCCTCATCCCTCTCTCCAGCCCACTCTCTCCTCAAGCCTTTCTCCTTCATACCTCTATCCACCCCAACTCTCCTCCCTCTCTCCACCCCCTCTCCTCATCTCTCTCCACCCCCTTCTCTCCTCATCACTCTACACCCGCTCTCTCCACCCCCTCTCTCCTCATCCCTCTCTCCTCATTCTTCTCTCCTCATCCCTCTCCACCCCCCTCTCTCCTTCCTCTCTCTCTCCTCATCCCTCTCTCCACCCCCAACTCTCCTCATTCCTCTCTCCACCCCCTCTCCTCATCCCTCTCTCCTCATCTCTCTCCAACCCACTCTCTCCTTATCCTTCTCTACTCATCCCTCCCCAACCCTCCTCTCTCCTCATCCTTTTCTCCACCCCCTCTCTCTCCTCATCCCTCTCTCCACATCCCTCTCCACCCGCTCTCTCCTCCCCCTCTGTCCTCATCCCTCTCTCCAGCCCCCTCTCTCCTCATGGCTCTCTCCTTCATCCCTCTCTCCACTCCAACTCTCCTCATCCCTCTCTCCACCCCCTCTCCTCATCTCTCTCCACCCCCTTCTCTCCTCATCACTCTACACCCGCTCTCTCCACCCCCGCTCACCTCATCCCTCTCTCCTCATTCTTCTCTCCTCATCCCTCTCTCCACCCCCAACTCTCCTCATTCCTCTGTCCACCCCCTCTCCTCATCCCTCTCTCCTCATCTCTCTCCAACCCCCTCTCTCCTCATCCTTCTCTCCTCATCCTCCCAAACCCTCCTCTTTCCTCATCCTTTTCTCCACCCCCTCTCTCTCCTCATCCCTCTCTCCACCCCCCTCTATCCACCCCTCTCTCCTCATCCATCTCTCCACCCCCCTCTATCAACCCTTCTCTCCTCATCTCGCTCTCCAAACCTTCCCCCCAGCCTGAATGTATTTGGGAGCCCTGATGTGACCATGGAGCCAATGGTGTGTGCTGCAGAAGTCCTCATCGGGAGTAACATCATAAAGTGTTCCTGTCAGATCTGGTGACCCCCCTGCTACAGAACGGGAGGATAATAACTAGCGATGATCAGTGCATGTGCTTGAGATGTCCCCTTCATTATCACTCCAGGAAATACTGTAGGTAAGTCTGCCTGGTACAGTATTTACTGTTCTGTATACATGTGAACTATAAAGCTAAACACATTTCAGAGGCAGACTATGCAAAACATATGTGATTAAAAATCATGTAATTAACATATATCTTTCCTGATTGTGTGAACGCCCCATCATATTATTGTCCATCTTGCTTTTATTCATGGCAGACGTGCTTGAAGTGTAACAGTCTTACGTTAAAGTAACGTAAGTCCAACTCAACTCAAACCATCTCAATTTGGTTGAGGTCAGTGGATTGTGGGGGCCAGGTCATCTGATGCAGCACTCCATCACTCTTCTCCTTGGACAAATAGCACTTACACAGCCTGGAGGTGTGTTGGGTCATTGTCCTGTTGAAGAACAAATTATAGTCCCACTAAGGGATGGTGTATCCCTGCAGAATGCTGTGGTAGCCATGCTGGTTAAGTGTGCCTTGAATTCTAAATAAATCACAGACAGTGTCACAAGCAATGCACCTCCACACCATAACGCCTCCTCCTCCATGCTTCACATTGGGAAATACACATGCGGAGATCATCCATTCACCCACAAAGACACGGCGGTTGGAACCAAAAATATCAAATGGGGACTTCAGGCCAAAGGACACAGTTCCACCGGTATAATATCAATTGCTTGTGTTTCTTGGCCAAAGAAAGTCTCTTCTTATTATTGCAGCAATTAGACCATGAAGGCTAGATTCACACAGTCTCCTCTGAACAGTTGATTTTGAAATGTGTCTGTTACTTGAACTCTGTGAAGCAATTATTTGGGCTGTAATTTCTGAGGCTGGTTACTCTAATGAACTTAACATCTGCAGCAGAGGTAACTCTGTGTCTTCCATTCTTGTGGTGGTCCTCATGAGAGCCAGTTTCATAATAGTTCTTAATGGTTTTTGTGACTGCACTTGACATGTTCTGTATACTACTGGCCCTTCTTTGGACACTGTGTTAACAACCCTCCAGACGAGTTTCAATGCCGTGCAACTCTCCTTCCATGGACTCCAATTGCTCTTAAATACAAGTAAAACTAAATGCATGCTCTTCAACCGATCGCTGCCTGTACCTGCCCGCCCGCCCAACATCACTACTCTGGATGGTTCTGACTTAGAATATGTAGACAACTACAAATACCTAGGTGTCTGGTTAGACTGTAAACTCTCCTTCCAGACACACATCAAACATCTCCAATCCAAAGTTAAATCTAGAATTTGCTTCCTATTTCGCAACAAAGCATCCTTTACTCATGCTGCCAAACATTTCCTTGTAAAACTGACCATCCTATCGATCCTCGACTTCGGCGATGTCATTTAAAACCTGTTGAGGATATGGCAGACATACGCCCCCTTTGGAGAGATTGGGTACCCCTAGTAAACTGGAAAAAAAATCTGTCAAAAATTGTTAATATATGCAAATAAAAATTATTATTGGATAGAAAACACTCTAAAGATTCTAAAACCGTTGGAATTATGTCTGTAAGTATAGCAGAACTCACAGGGCAGGCATTCTTCCAAACTAGTTTTTGTGGCCATGAAAGTTGGAGCAACTTTGACGTCATGGCCCCCACCCTTCCCAACCAGCTATGATTCTGCGGACACTTTCTATCTCTTCCGCTAGATGTCCTCTTTCATTAGAGCTTCAAACCGTTCAAATCGCGCGAGAATTGACCCTATGGGAGTGAAATTAGTGCGTGCCACGAGAGAATAGGCTGTGCGTATGGGCGCGAATTGGTCACAGTCATTCCTTTGTTTCCAGCACTGAAGAGAAGGGCAGACGATGGGCGATTGAATTGAAGTTTGTTTTGCACGTCTAAAACATCATAAAGCTTGCTTCTGCACTTAGTTTGACCTGTTTAGTCGACATATAATGTGTAATTTTGAAGTTTTGATGCGCAACTTATCCGGACCAGAGGACGTTTTGGGTGCATTTCAGCTGATGTTATTAGCAGTAGCTAATACAAAGACGCAAGACTTGAAACCAAACGATGTATTGGGTAAGTATGAAGCCTTCCAGAACATTCTGAACGAAGACCATCGAAGGTAAGGGAATATTTATGCTTAAATCTGTGTTTCTGTTGACTCCAACATTACGTGGAAATGTAGCTTGGAACTGAGCGCTGTCTCACAATATGGAATAGTGTGCGATTTCTGTAACGTTAAAAATAAATCTAACACAGCGGTTGCATAAAGAAGCAGTGTATCTTTCTAACTATATGTAGAACATGTATATTTAGTCAAAGTTTATGATGTCTATTTTACGTTATCTTGCCGCGCTACATAGATTTCCTGCGGGCGTTTTTGAGTAATTTCTGAAGGTGAACTCACTGTAAATGGACATTTATGGATATAAATGGCATATTATTGAAAAAAAAAAAAATGTACTGTGTAATATGTCATATTACTGTCATCTGATGAAGATTTTCAAAAGGTTAGTGAGCGATTTATTTTTTAATCCTGCGTTTGTTGATTGCATGTTTTGGCTATTGAAATGAGCTGTGTCTGGTGGTGGTTTTACATATATATGTGCTATGTTTTCGCCGTAAAACATTTTAGAAATCTGACTTGCTGGCTAAATGAACAAGATGTTTATCTTTCATTTGAGCTATTGGACTTGTTAATGTGTGGAGGTTAAATATTTTTAAGAATATTTTTGCGTTCCATGCGCCACCGTTTCAGCTGCACGTGGGAGGGGTGATTCCCAATTGGGAACCAGTATCGTAGACAGGTTAAAAAATAGCCTCCAATACCCTTCTCAATAAATTGGATGCAGTCTATCACAGTGCCATCCGTTTTGTAACCAAAGCCCCATATTCTACCCACCACTGCGACCTGTACGCTGTCGTTGGCTGGCCCTCACTTCATACTTGTCGCCAAACCCACTGGCTCCATGTCATCTACAAGACCCTGCTAGGTAAAGTCCCCCCTTATCTCAACTCGCTGGTCACCATAGCATCACCCACCTGTAGCACGCGCTCCAGCAGGTATATCTCTCTGGTCACCCCCAAAACCAATTCTTCCTTTGGCCGCCTCTCCTTCCAGTTCTCTGCTGCCAATGACTAGAACAAACTACAAAAATCTCTGGAACTGGAAACGCTTATCTCCCTCACTAGCTTTAAGCACCAGCTGTCAGAGCAGCTCACAGATTACTGCACCTGTACATAGCCCATCTATAATTTATCCCAAACAGCTACCTCTTCCCCTACTGTATTTATTTATTTTGTTCCTTTGCACCCCATTATTTCTATCTCTACTTTGCACATTCTTCCACTGGAAATCTACCATTCCAGTGTTTTACTTGCTATATTGTATTTACTTTGCCACCATGGCCTTTTGTTTGCCTTTACCTCCCTTATCTCAACTCATTTGCTCACATTGTATATAGACTTATTTTTCTACTGTATTATTGACTGTATGTTTGTTTTACTCCATGTGTAACTCTGTGTTGTTGGTGTCGAACTGCTTTGCTTTATCTTGGCCAGGTCGCAATTGTAAATGAGAACTTGTTCTCAACTTGCCTATCTGGTGAAATAAACCTCTCTGGGATATGTGGGACGGTAACGTCCCACTTGGCCAAAAGCCAGAGAAAATGCAGAGCTCCATATTCAAATAAATTCCTATAAAAATCTAACTTTCATGAAATCACACATGTAAGATACCAAATTAAAGTGACACGTGTTGTGAATCCAGCCAACATGTCAGATTTCAAAAAGGCTTTTCGGCGAAAGCAAACGATGCTATCATCTGAGGACAGCACCTCCGTAAACAAAAGAGAGAAAACATTGCAACCCTGCAGGCGCGACACAAAACGCAGAAATAAAAATATAAATCATGCCTTACCTTTGACGAGCTTCTTCTGTTGGCAATCCAATACGTCCCATAAACATCACAAATGGTCCTTTTGTTCGATATATTCCGTCCACATATATCCAAAATGTCCATTTATTTGGCACCGGTTCCAACTTGCGCAACGTGACGACAAAATATCTCAAAAGTTACCTGTAAACTTTGCCAAAATATTTCAAACTACTTTTGTAATACAACTTTAGGTATTTTTAAAAGTAAATAATAGATCAAATTGAAGACGGGATGATCTGTGTTCAATACAGGAAGAAAACAAACTGAAGCATGCTTTCTGGTCATGCGCCTCTATCAAACAGTACACATGAAGTGACCCTCGTTCAAGATGGCCGTACTTCTTCATTACACAAAGGAATAACCTCAACCAATTTCTAAAGACTGGTGACATCCAGTGGAAGCGGTAGGAACTGGAAGCAAGTCCCTTAGATTCCCAATGAAAACCCATTGAAAAGAGGGTTTCGCCTGCTACATAAGTTCTGTTATACTCACAGACATGATTCAAACAGTTTTAGAAACTTCAGAGTGTTTTCTATCCAAATCTATGATATGGATACCTTATCTTCTGGGGATGAGTAGCAGGCAGTTGAATTTGGGCATGCTTTTCATCCAAAATTCCAAATGCTGCCCCCTATCCTAGAGAAGTTTTAAATATAGGTGAAATAAATCAAATACAAATCATTTTGGATTGACTGACCTACATGTCTAATAGTAATGATGTACTGTCATTTCTCTTTGCTTATTTGATCTGTTCTTGCCATAATATAAACTTAGTCTTTTACGAAATAAGGCTATCTTCTGTATACCCCCCTACCTTGTCACAACACAACTGGCTCAAACTCATTTATAAGAGGGAAATACATTCCACAAATGAACTTTTAACAAGGCACACCTGTTCATTGAAATGCATTCCAGGTGACTACCTCATGAAGCTGGTTGAGAGAATGCCAAGACTGTGCAAAGCTGTCATCAAGGCAAAGGGTGGCTATTTGAAGAATCTCAAATCTCAAATATATTTGAATTTGTTTAACACTTTTTTGGTGACTACATGATTCCATATGTACCATTTCATAACATTGTGTCCTATATTGATGTAACATTGTGTCCTTTATCAATGTATCATTGTGTTATATCAATGTAACATTGCATCCTACAGTATATCTCAATGTAACAATGTGTCCTACAGTATATAAATGTAACAGTGTGTCCTATATCATTGAAACATTGTGTCCTACAATATATCATTGTAACATTGTGTCCTATATCAATGCAACATTGTTTCCTATATAAATGTAACACTATGTCATATATAAATGTAACAGTGTGTCCTATATCACTGTAACATTGTGTCCTACAGTATATCAATGTAACATTGTGTCCTTTATCATAGCAACATTGTGTCCTATATAAATGTAACACTATGTCCTATGTTGATGTAACAGTATGTCCTATATCAATATAACAGTGTGTGTTACATCAGAAATTTGTCTTGTCACCAAAAACATTCACAAACTTTTACAGATGTACAATCGAGAGCATCCTGTCGGGCTGTATCACCGCCTGGTACGGCAACTGCTCTGCCCACAACTGTAAAGCTCTCCAGAGGGTAGTGAGGTCTGCACAATGCATCACCTGGGGCAAACTACCTGCCCTCCAGGACAACTACACCACCCGATGTCACAGGAAGGACAAAAAGATCATCAAGGACAACAACCACCTGAGCCACTGCCTGTTCACCTCGCTATCATCCAGAAGGTGAGGTCAGTACAGGTGCATCAAAGCTGGGACCGAGAGACTGAAAAACAGCTTCTATGTCAAGGCCATCAGACTGTTAAACAGCCATCACTAACATTGAGTGGCTGCTGCCAACATACTGACTCAAATCTCCAGGAACTGTAATAATAAAAAATTGGATGTAATAAATGTATCACTCGTCACTAAATAATGCCACTTTATACAATGTTTACATACCCTACATTACTCATCTCATATGTTTATACTGTACTCTATACCAGACTGGCGGCTCTGGCAGCTCAGGACAGACTGGTGGCTCTGGCAGCTCAGGACAGACTAGCGGCTCTGGCAGCTTAGGACAGACTGGCGGCTCTGGCAGCTCAGGACAGACTGGCGGCTCTGGCAGCTTAGGACAGACTGGCGGCTCTGGCAGCTCAGGACGGACGGGAGACTCTGGCAGCTCAGGACAGACGGGAGACTCTGGCAGCTCAGGACAGACGGGAGACTCTGGCAGCTCAGGACAGACGGGCGGCTCTGGCAGCTCAGGACAGACTGGCGGCTCTGGCAGCTCAGGACAGACTGGCGGCTCTGGCAGCTCAGGACAGATGGGAGACTCTGGCAGCTCAGGACAGACGGGAGACTCTGGCAGCGCAGGACAGACTGGCGGCTCTGGCAGCTCAGGACAGATGGGAGACACTGGCAGCTCAGGACAGACGGGAGGCTCTGGCAGCTCAGGACAGACTGGTGGCTCTGGCAGCTCAGGACAGACTGGCGGCTCTGGCAGCTCAGGACAGACGGGAGACTCTGGCAGCTCAGGACAGACGGGAGACTCTGGCAGCTCAGGACAGACGGGAGACTCTGGCAGCTCAGGACAGACGGGAGACTCTGGCAGCTCAGGACAGACGGGAGACTCTGGCAGCTCAGGACAGACGGGAGACTCTGGCAGCTCAGGACAGACGGGAGACTCTGGCAGCTCAGGACAGACGGGAGACTCTGGCAGCTCAGGACAGACGGGAGACTCTGGCAGCGCTGGAGAGGAGGAAGGCTCTGACAACACTGGACAGGCGGGAGCACCTGTAGGGAGAAGACGGCGAGACAGCCTGGTGCGGGGGGCTGCCACCGGAGGGCTGGTACGTGGATGTGGCACCGGACAGACCGGACCGTGAAGGCGCACTGGAGCTCTTGAGCACCGAGCCTGCCCAACTTTACCTGGTTGAATGCTCCCCGTAGCCAGGCCAGTGCGGCGAGGTGGAATAGCCCGCACTGGGCTGTGCTGGCGAACCGGGGACACCATGCGTAAGGCTGGTGCCATGTACACCGGCCTGAGGAGACACACTGGAGACCAGATGCGTAGAGCCGGCTTCATGGCACCTGGCTCGATGCCCACTCTAGCCCGGCCGATACGTGGAGCTGGAATGTACCGCACTGGGCTATGCACATGCACCGGAGGTCCCTCTCTCTCTCCGGTAAGCACGGGAAGTTGGCGCAGGTCTCCTACCTGACTTCGCCACACTCCCCGTGTGCCCCCCACCAAGAAATGTTTGGGGCTGCCTCTCGGGCTTCCTTCCGCGCCACCTTGCTGACTCCGTTCGCCGGTATCCCTCCTCACACTGCTCCAGAGAATCCCAGGCGGGCTCCGGCACTCTCCCTGGGTCGACCGACCACCTGTCTGTCTCCTCCCAAGTAGCGGGGCGGCAGGGTCGCCTAGTGGTTAGAGCGTTGGACTAGTAACCGAAAGGTTGCAAGTTCGAATCCCCGAGCTGACAAGGTACAAATCTGTCGTTCTGCCCCTGAACAGGCAGTTAACCTACTGTTCCTAGGCCATCATTGAAAATAAGAATTTGTTCTTAACTGACTTGCCTAATTAAATAAAGGTTAAAAAAAAAAAAAAAAAAAAAAAAAAAAAAAAAAAAGTGACATAGTCCAGATCTCGTTCCCATGTCCAGGAGTCCTGCGATCGCTGCTGCTGCCCGTTACCACGCTGCTTGGTACTTTTGTGGTGGGTGTTTCTGTAACGATTGTCTTCAGGAGAAAGAGAGGAGGACCAAAGCGCAGCGTGTTCATAATTTTAATCAAAGAATGCACTGAACACTGAATCAATACAAAACTAACAAAATGAACGAACGAAAAGAAACAGTCCTGTCTGGTGACATGCACACGTAACACAAAGACAGAAAATAAACACCCACGAAACCCAGGTGGAAAAAGGCTACCTAAGTATGATTCTCAATCAGAGACAACTAACGACACCTGCCTCTGATTGAGAACCATACTAGGCCGAACACAGAAACCAAACATAGAAAAACAAACATAGACTGCCCACCCCAACTCACGCCCAGACCATGTAAACAAAGACAAAACAAAGGAACTAAGGTCAGAACGTGACAGTAACATTGTGTCCTATATCAATGTACAGCTCTCGTGTTTGTCTATAAAGCCCTTCTGAAGAAACTACCTCCTTATTTATCATCATTTATCAATATTAGAATTAGAATTCCTAAAACCAGGTCTCAAGCATGGATTACACTTGAGGCCCATGCCATTTCCACAGTTGGGTATGGCTGCCTTTTCCTGTTACACTCCTTGCCTATGGAATAGCCTGCAGACTAAACTTAAACATGAGACTCTCATCCCCCTGTAGCCCATTTTAAACATTTATTGGAGGATTTTTATTTTTGTATTGCTTGCAACTGTTTCGGGTAATGCAGGTTATTGTGCTGTGTGTACATGTAATAATCTGCTGCTGTATTTTTGTGTGTTATCTGTGATCGTTTTGTTTGTCTTGTGTAGTTTTTTAATCATTGTACCTAAACTGTATGTGTAAACATGTACGCAGGGCCCAGCTGTAAAAGAGACCTTTGGTCTCAGTCTGTGTTCCTTGTTGAAATAAAGTTATAATAACATTGCCTTATATCAATGTAACAGTATGTCCTATATCAATGTAACATTGTGTTCTCTATCAATGGAGTATTTTGTCCTATAACAATGTAACTTTGTGTTCTATATCAACTTAACATTGTTTACTATATCAATGTAACATTGTGTCCTATATCAATGTAACATTGTATACTATATCAATGTGAAAGTGTGTCCTATATCAGTGTAAAATTATGTCCTATATCAATGTAACATTGTATCCTATATCAATGTGAAAGTGTGTCCTATATCAGTGTAAAATTATGTCCTATTTCAATGTAACATTGTGTCCTATGTCAATGTAAAAGTATGTCATACATTAATGTAACATTGTGTCCTATATCAATGTAATATTGTGTCCTACAGTATATGAATGTACCATTGTGTCAAGCAGTATGTCAATGTAACAGTGTGTCTTATATCAATGCAACATTGTGTCCTACTGTATATCCATGCAAAATTGTGTCCTACACTATATCAATTTAACTTTGTGTCCAATATCAACTTAAATGTACGTGCTATATCAATGTAAAAGTGTGTCCTATATCAATGTAACATTGTGACCTATATCAATGTGAAAGTGTGTCCTTTATCAATTAAAAATTCTGTCCTATATCAATGTAATAATTTGTCTTATATCAATGTCACAGTATGTCCTATATAAATATAACATTGTGTCCAATATTAATGCAATGTTTTGTCCTATATCAATGTAACATTGTTTACTATATCAAAGTAACTCTGTGCCTCATATAAATGTTAATATTTGCCCTATATCAAATTGAATGTGTGTCCTGTATCAATGTTATATAATGTCCTATATCAATGTAACATTGTGTCCCTATTTCAATGTAATATTTTGTCCTATATCAATGTCACAGTATGTCCTATATAAATGTTACATTGTGTCCAATATTAATGCAATGTTGTGTCCTATATCAATGTAACAGTGTGTCCTATAACAACGTAACTTTGTGTCCTATATCAATGTAACAGTGTGTCCTATAACAATGTAACTTTGTGTCTTATATCAATGTAACATTGTGTCCCATATCAATGTAAAATTGTGTCCCACAGTATATCAAGCTAAGTAGTAGCATTAACATGATGCCTTCTAATTGCAGTCGCTGTACTCATAATATACAGAAGAACGATCGCCTTACGGCGAGGATAGCTGTGCTGCGAGCCCAGCTTCAGACGCAAGCGTTAGGCAAGGGTAATTTCAGTGTAGGAAAGGATGAAAGAGTGTCTGTGCCACCAGTAAGTACAGATAGTAAATCCCCTCGCACGGTCCCCGCAGCCGGACAACTTTCTCATGGCTTCTGGAGGGAAATGCTGTTTGTGTCTGCTCGTTCAGCCGACAGAAACTTTCAACCGGTTTTCCCCATTTAGCAGCGAGTCAGAGTCTGAGGCGGAGGCTTCTCTTGTCTCTACTCCTCTCGTTACGGGGTCTGAGACGCCGAAGCTTCCCACCATTAGCTCTGACAAATTGAAAACACTAGTCATTGGCGACTCCATTACCCGCAGTATTAGACTTAAAACGAATCATCCAGCGATCATACACTGTTTATCAGGGGAAAGGGCTACCGACATTAAGGCTAATCTGAAGATGGTGCTGGCTAAAGCTAAAACTGGCAAGTGTAGAGAGTAGAGATATTGTTATCCACGTCGGCACCAGCGATGTTAGGATGAAACAGTCAGAGGTCACCAAGCGCAACATAGCTTCAGCGTGTAAATTAGCTAGAAAGATGTGTCGGCATCGAGTAATTGTCTCTGGCCCCCTCCCAGTTAGGGTGAGGGATGAGCTCTAAAGCAGATTCTCACAACTCAATTGCTCACTACAACTCCCGTACGGGCTCGGGAGAGACGAAGGTCAAAAGCCATGCGTCCTCAGAAACACAACCCAACCAAGCCGCACTGCTTCTTAACACAGCGCGCATCCAACCCGGAAGCCAGCCGCACCAATGTGTCGGAGGAAACACCATGCACCTGGCAACCTTGGTTAGCGTCGCCCCACGGACCTCCCGGTTGCGGCCGGCTGCGACAGAGCCTGGGCGCGAACACAGAGTCTCTGGTGGCACGGCTAGCGCTGCGATGCAGTGCCCTAGACCACTGCGCCACCCAGGAGGCTGACAACTGTTTTCTGCCCCTCCCAAAAGATAGAATTTGTAGATAATTGGCCCTCTTTCTGGGACTCACCCACAAACAGGACCAAGCCTGGCCTGCTGAGGAGTGACGGACTTCATCCTAGCTGGAGGGGTGCTCTCATCTTATCTACCAATATAGACAGGGCTCTAAATCCTCTAGCTCCACAATGAAATAGGGTGCAGGCCAGGCAGCAGGCTGTTAGCCAGCCTGCCAGCTTAGTGGAGTCAGCCACTAGCACAGTCAGTGTAGTCAGCTCAGCTATCCCCATTGCCTCGACCTAGGTTGGGCAAAACTAAACATGGCGGTGTTCGCTTTAGCAATCTCACTAGGATAAAGAACACCTCCATTCCTGCCATTATTGAAAGAGATCGTGATACCTCACATCTCAAAATAGGGCTACTTAATGTTAGATCCCTCACTTCAAAGGCAGTTATAGTCAATGAACTAATCACTGATCATAATCTTGATGTGATTGGCCTGACTGAAAAATGGCTTAAGCCTGATGAATTGACTGTGTTAAATGAGGCCTCACCTCCTGGTTACACTAGTGACCATATCCCCCGTGCATCCCGCAAAGGCGGAGGTGTTGCTAACATTTACAATAGCAAATTTCAATTTACAAAAAAAAAAAGGACGTTTTCGTCTTTTGAGCTTTTAGTCATGAAATCTATGCAGCCTACTCAATCACTTTTTATAGCTACTGTTTACAGGCCTCCTGGGCCATATACAGCGTTCTTCACTGAGTTCCCTGAATTCCTATCGGACCTTGTAGTCATCGCATATAATATACAAATTTTTGGTGATTTTAATATTCACACGGAAAAGTCCACAGACCCACTCCAAAAGTCTTTCGGAGCCATCATCAACTCAGTGGGTTTTGACCAACATGTCTCTGGACCTACTCACTGTCACAGTCATACTTTGGACCTAGTTTTGTCCCATGGAATACATGTTGTGGATCTTAATGTTTTTCCTCATAATCCTGGACTATCGGACCACCATTTTATTACGTTTGCAATCTCAACAAATAATCTGCTCAGACCCCAACCAAGGAGCATCAAAAGTCATGCTATAAATTCTCAGACAACCCAAAGATTCCTTGATGCCCTTCCAGACTTCCTCTGCCTTAGGATATCAGAGGACAAAAATCAGTTAACCACCTAACTGAGGAACTCAATTTAACCTTGCGCAAGATGCAAGGTGCAACTGCATCTAGGTTAGATGGGTAAACTAAAAACATTTGTCATAAGAAACTAGCTCCCTGGTATACAGAAAATACCCGAGCTCTGAAGCAAGCTTCCAGAAAATTGAAACGGAAATGGCGCCACACCAAACTGGAAGTCTTCCGACTAGCTTGGAAAGACAGTACCGTGCAGTATCGAAGAGCCCTCACTGCTGCTCGATCATCCTATTTTTCCAACTTAATTGAGGACAATAAGAACAATCCAAAATGTGTTTTTGATACTGTCGCAAAGCTAACTAAAAAGCAGCATTCCCCAAGAGAGGATGGCTTTCACTTGAGCAGTAATAAATTCAAGAACTTCTTTGAGGAAAAGATCATGATCATTAGAAAGCAAATGACAGACTCCTCTTTAAATCTGCGTATTCCTCCAAAGCTCAGTTGTCCTGAGTCTGCACAAGTCTTTACATTGTTTCCTATATCGATGTAACATTGTTGTCTATATCAATGTAACATTGTGTCCTATATCAACATAACATTGCGTCCTATTACAATGTGACATGTAGTCCTATATCGACGTAACATTGTGTTCTATATCGATGTAATATCTCATCATATGTCAATCTAATATTGTGTCATATATCAATGTAGCATTGTGTCCTATATCAATGTAACATTGTGCCTTATATAAATGTAACATTGTGTCCTATATCAATGTAACAGTATGTCCTATATAAATGTATCATTGTGTCCTATATCAATGTAATGTTGTGCCTATATCAATGTAATAGTGTGTCCTATATCAATGTGAGAGTGTGTGTTGTATCAATATAAATTATGTCCTATATCAATATAATATTGTGTCCTATTTCAAATTGAAAGTGTGTCCTGTATCAATGTAAAATGATGTCCTATATCAATGTAACATTGTGTCCTATAACAATGTAACATTGTGTACTATATCAATGTAACAGTGTGTCCTATGTCAATGTAACATTGTGTCCTATATCAATGTAACATTGTGTCCCACAGTATATCATTGTAACATTGTGTCCTACAGTACGTCAATGTAACATTATGTCTTATATATAAGTAACATTTTGTCCAAAATAATTATGTAACATTGTCTTCTATATCTTCATAATATTGTGTTCTATATCAATGTAACATTTCGTCCTGTTACAATGTAATATTGTGTCCTATATCAATGTAACGTTTTGTCAAATATCAATGTAACATTGTGTTCTATATCAATGTAACATTTAGTCCTATATCAACATAACATTGCGTCCTATTACAATGTAACATTGTGTCCTATATCAATGTAACATTTTGTCAAATATCAATGTGTTCTATATCAATGTAATATCATGTCATATATCGATGTATCTTTGTGTCATATATCGATGTAGCGTTGTGTCCTATATCAATGTAACATTGTGTCCTTTATCAATGTAATAGTGTGTCCTATATCAATGTAACAGTGTGTCCTATATCAATGTAACAGTGTGTCCTTCAGTATATCCATGTAAAATTGTCCTACGGTGTATCTATTTAACTTTGTGTCCTATATCAATGTAAAAGTATGTGCTATATCAATGCAACAGTGTGTCCTATATCAATGTAAAAGTATGTATTGTATCAATATAATAGTGTGTCCTTCATCAATGTGACATTGTGGCCTATATCAATGTAACATTGTAACCTATATCAATGTAACATGTGGCCTATATCAATGTAACATTGTAACCTATATCAATGTAACATGTGGCCTATATCAATGAAAACGTTTGTCCGAAATCATTGCAACATATTGTCTTTTTGAATGTAACAGTTTTTCCTATATCAACTTAACAGTGTGTCCTATATCAAAGTAATATTGTGTACTATGTCAATATAATATTGTGTCCTGTATCAATGTAACAGTGTGTTCAACATCAATGTAACATTTTGTCCTATATCAGTGTAACATTGTGTCTTTTTTCAATGTAAAATTATGTCCTATCAATGTAACATTGTTTTCTATATCATTGTAACATTGAGTCCTACAGTATATCAATGTGTAGCAAAATGGCTTTCATTCTATCTGACTGAGCCATGGTAACATGGTTTTCTGTGAAATGATGAACTGATGAATGTGATGCTTTAAAGGGGATCAAGTCTATCTGTGAAACTGTGATGAAGTATTACTTGCTGCAAAATCATTTCTGCAAAGTTGGAAGAATATTCTCTTGCTTTATATGGAAGAATGGTAAAAGGACTACACAATACTTATTGTTTAACTCCAATTGCTATTAGTGAATCAATTTCACACCAAGAAAATGTCCTGAATTGAGCTCTTATCCTTAGAGTTGAGCTCTTATCCTTAGAATTGAGCTCTTATCCTTAGAGTTGAGCTCTTATCCTTAGAGTTGAGCTCTGAACATTATCTACACTCTTATAAAAAAAGGTCTCATCTAGAACCCTTTGAAGAACCCTTTTTGGCTCCAGGTAGAACCCTTTTTGGGTTCCGTTTAAAACCTTTTAGCACAGGGTTTTACATGGAACTCTGAAGGATTCGACCTGGAACCCTACGGGGACAGCTGAAAAAGCCTTTAGAGAGCCTTTATATGTATATGGTATATGGTTGTAGTGTATGAAAGAAGCACATGACCACATAGCCATGTCAGTATGACTGAATATACTATGGCACAGTGTCAAAGAAGACTCATCTGATTATTTTACACCTATTCATTACTATGACATATTTTCAATCATGAATATAAAAACCTGTTATTTTACATTTTTATTGCAATGAGGGGGAAAACAGACATTCTAAAAATGTGTCAAATTATGGGAACCAATTCCAACAACACATTAATAGACACATTATTTTCTATGGGAATGGAAGGTTTTTATTACGAGCCACCAATATTTCAAGTGAGCTGCATTTGTTAAATTCAAGGTGTAAAGAGGGTTTAGAATGGCAGCAGTGTGTGTGTGTGTGTGTGTGTGTGTGTGTGTGGTAGTGTGTGAGTGGCAGTGCGTGTGGGCAGAAGCAGCAGAGAAGAGCAGGCTGCCAACTCCCCAGTCGATAATATAGTTTGGGTTTGTGCCCAGTGAGTGTGACCTCTGCCTGTTGGCTCACAATGTCATCCATTACCCGCCATCACACTACCTCTCTCTCTCTTCCTCTCTCTTTCTCCATAATCACACACAGAAAAACACACTCGCTCACAAAAGTACACACACACACACTGGCAAATCCTTTGGCAGGGGGACAGGCTGTGCATGCCAAGGCCATGGGTAGCTCTATGATGGACAGAATGGGTGTTCAACAGGTGTGTGTGTGTGTGTGTGTGTGTGTGTGTGTGTGTGTGTGTGTGTGCTAGCGAGAGAGAGAGAGGTGTGGAGGAAGTTTAACAGTAAGAAAAGAGGTGTAGGACTGTCTGAACAACAGGTATGACTGAGAGAGGACACACACATACACACACCTCTGCAGAGAGATAGGTAGCTCAGGGGTGGAGGGGTGTGGAGCAGAGCAGAGTACCTGCACAGGTGGCAGAATGTCTTACCACAGGGCCCTGCCTGCCTGCCTGTCCACCTCCCTGCCTGCCTGCCTCCCTAACTGCCTCCCTGCCTGCCTCCCTCCCTGCCTGCCTGCCTGCCTGCCTGTCTGCCTGCCTGCCTGTTTGTCCGTCTGTCTGTCTGCCTTCCTACCGTCACACTGCTCCAAGGGAGTAGAAGAGGAGAACCAGTTTCATCTGTGTCTCAGAGAAAGATTCACGGCTTAGTCTTTGAAGCAAATATCACTGCACACCATATAAATAGAATAGGAAAAAACCTGTATATCTCAATGTTTCACTCACTAAGGAGACCTATCATTCAATTACCATAATATGTCCCCTACTAATGAAGTGGCCTATGGCTACTTTGACCTTTGTGTCATTTTCTGTGGATTGTTGGGGCACATTGTGAAGTGCTTTGTAAATTAAATTACATTTGATTGAAAAATACCCTAAAGACAGGGAGACTTGAAACACTTCTCCTTTATAAATATCAGTAAATATTACTGTGCAATTGCAGTACGTATTAATGTATTGATAATGTACTGCAAACCTGAAAATTCAAGCTATTTTCTTTTCCAAAGCTTACAGTTGAAGTCGGAGGTTTACATACACTTAGGTTGGAGTCATTAAAACTCGTTTTTCAACCACTCCACACATTTCTTGTTAACAAACTATAGTTTTGGCAAGTCGGTTAGGACATCTACTTTGGGCGTGACACAAGTAATTTTTCAAATAATTGTTTACAGACAGATTATTTCACTTATAATTCACTGCATCACAATTTCAGTGGGTCAGAAGTTTACATACACTAAGTTGACTGTGCCTTTGAACAGCTTGGAAAATTCCAGAAAATGATGTCATGACTTTAGAAGCTTCTGATAGGCTAATTGACATCATTTGAGTCAGTTGAAGGTGTACCTGTGGATGTATTTCATGTCCTACCTTCAAACTCAGTGCCTCTTTGCTTGATATCATGGGAAAATAAAATGAAATCCGCCAAGACCTCAGAAAACAATTGTAGACCTCCACAAGTCTGGTTCATCTTTGAGAGAAATTTCCAAATGCCTGAAGGTACCACGTTCATCTGTACAAACAATAGTACGCAAGTAGTAACACCATGGGACCACGCAGCGGTCATACCGCTCAGGAAGGAGACGCGTTCTGTCTCCTAGAGATGAATGTACTTTGATGCGAAAAGTGAAAATCAACCTCAGAACAACAGCAAAGTACCTTGTGAAGATGCTGGAGGAAACAGGTACAAAAGTATCCATATCCACAGTAAAACGAGTCCTATATCGACATAAACTGAAAGGCCGCTCAGCAAGGAAGAAGCCACTGCTCCAAAACTGCAATAAAAAAGCCAGACTACGATTTGCAACTGCACATGGGGACAAAGATCGTACTTTTTGGAGAAATGTCCTCTGGTCTGATGAAACTAAAATGGCCATAATGACCATTGTTATGCTTGGAGGAAAAAGGGGATGCTTGCAAGCCAAAGAACACCATCCCAACCGTGAAACACGGGGGTGGCAGCATCATGTTGTGTGGGTACTTTGCTGCAGGAGGGACTGGTGCATTTCACAAAATAGATGTGGATATATTGAAGCAACATCTCAAGACATCAGTCAGGAAGTTAAAGCTTGGTCGCAAATGGGTCTTCCAAATGGACAATGACCCCAAACAAACTTCCAAAGTTGTGGCAAAATGGCTTAGGAACAACAAAGTCAAGGATTTGGAGTGGCCCTCACAAAGCCCTGACCTCAATCCTATAGAAAATGTGTGGGCAGAACTGAAAAAGCGTATGCGAGCAAGGAAGCCTACAAACATGACTCAGTAACACCAGCTCTGTCAGGAGGAAAGGGCCAAAATTCACCCAACTTATTGTGGGAAGCTTGTGGAAGGCTATCTGAAACATTTGACGTAAGTTAAACAATTTAAAGGCAATGCTACCAAATACGAATTGAGTGTATGTAAACTTCTGACCCATTGGGAATGTGATGAAAGAAATAAAAGCTGAAATAAATAATTCTCTCTACTATTATTCTGACATTTCATATTCTTAAAATATAGTGGTGATCCTAACTGACCTAAGGCAGGGAATTGTTACTAGGATTAAATGTCAGGAATTGTGAAAAACTGAGTTTAAATGTAGTTGGCTAAGGTGTATGTAAACCTCCGTCTGTATATGAGGAATCAGCGGAAATTATGCGTAGCATTAATTTATCAGACAACTATATACATAGAACACTGAATCAACTTCAATTTTCAAAATCTCTTTTCAAAGAAGTCTCTCATTTTCTCATCCACAGTTTCATAAAAATAAAATGTTGCTTGCCGCGGCTCAGATAAATAGTACAAGAGATGTGGAGGGAAGTAGTACTGGAGATATACTGGGTTTTATTAGTATCAGCCTGAGATATGTCATGGTGATTTATATACTGGCTTCACACAAATATTTTACTATGAACACACAAGAGAGCCTGGTAATAAAGTCAAGGCCCTCTCTACCGTGTGTGTGTGTGTGTGTGTGTGTGTGTGTGTGTGTGTGTGTGTGTGTGTGTGTGTGTGTGTGTGTGTGTGTGTGTGTGACTCTTATGCTCTACAACTATGCTATAGACAGGAGAAAGGGGGAAAGATATTATCAGAGTGCTGAAACAGAGTGGTTCAACCTAAAACTCATTCTAAAGCTTCAAGAAGTCTATTACAGGAAATGAGAAAGAGTGGGCATCCCAACAAGGCTATCCTTTACTTTCCTTTGGTCTTCTCTGCAGCCCTTGGTGTGTACCTGTCAATAACAACCATTCATCTAGGTGTGTTCTGTTGACAAATTGCTGCATATTAGCCCTTCTATAGTGCATGCACAAGCATACACATACACACACACCCTCGGGCATTCAGGGATGAATGGCTAGACTGCTCTCCTTGATCTGCCCTTGGGAACAATGGGAAATAAATGTCACTTAACCGTTTTACACAGTGGTTTTCATACTTGAGTAAAAGTAAAGATACCTTAATAGAAAATAACTCAAGTAAAAGTGAAACTCACCAGTAAAATTTTACTTCAGTTAAAGTCTATAAGTATTTGGTTTTAAATATACTTAAGTTTCAAAAGTAAATGTCATTGCTAAAATATACTTAAGTATCAAAAGTCAAAGTATAAATACATTTTAAATTCCTTTTTTATTTACGGATAGCCAAGAGTGCTCTCCAACACTCATAATTTACAAACGAAGCATTTGTGTTAGTGAGTCCGCCAGATCAGAGGCAGTAGGGAAAACCAGGGATGTTGATAAGTGTGTGAATTCGACAATGTTCCTGTCCTGCCAGGGAAAATGTATGGGGTAAAAAGTAGATGATTTCCTTTAGGAATGTAGTGAAGTAAAAGTAAAAGTTGTCAAAAATAGAAATAGTAAAGTAAGTACAGATACACAAAAAAATACGTTAGTACTTTGAAGTATTTTTACTTAAGTACTTTACACAAGTGGTTTTACGTTACAGACATTTTTCCTGCCGTTTGGCTGAGGAGCATCAAATGCATTCTAAATCCTGGCAATACATTTGCACTGGAAAGAAATATAATGTTTTCAAACAACGTGAGTGGAGGTGCAACCTAGAAATGTGTAGACATCAGTGGACAGATTCTGAAGAAAGTCATTGTAGATCGAAATGTCAATCTTTTAAACGTCTTTAATAAACTGACCCATTTTTAAATGGTGAGCGAGCGTTGTGCCTTTTCCTGTCCAATCAATTTGTACTGTGCATAATGCCAAACACATTCAATACAATGTATTATTCCCTCTTTCTATTTAGAATAGAAATTGAGCATAATAGATAAGGTGTTGTGTAGCAAAATGTGTATTTCAATAGTCTTTAAAGAACTGACCAGGTTGTAAAGGAAAACAGGGAGGATGATTTGAAAATGAAATGTAAAAAATGTAGCTGCAAGACAACAAACAACAGGAACTAATGAGTGAATGTAAACGGTGTCAGCATTTCCTTTACTAAAAAGCATAAGATGGCGCACACCAAGAGAACATTGTTTAGTGGAGAGGTGCTGACTAACGGAAAATAAAGTGTAAGCTATAAAAATAAATAAAGAGAGTCAAACAGTCTGTACAGTGCCCTCGGAAAGTACTCAGACCCTTTGACCTTTTGTTATGCTACAGCCTTATTCTAAAATGGATTAAATAAATACAAATACTCAGCAATCTACACACAATACCCCATAATGACAAAGAAAAAAACGTTTTTTTTTTTAATTTGGCAAATGTATAAAAAACAGAATTACCTTATTATAAGTATTCAGACCCTTCGCTATGAAACTCGAAATTGAGCTCAGGTGCATCCTGTTTCCATTGATCATCCTCGAGATGTTTCTACAACTTGATTGGAGTCCACCTGTGGTTAATTCAATCGATTGGACATGATTTGGAAAGGCACACACCTGTCTATATAAGGTCCCACAGTTGACAGTCCATGTCAGAGTAAAATCCAAGCCATGAGGTCGAAGGAATTATCAGAAAAGGATTGTGTTGAGGCACAGATCGGGGGAAGGTACCAAAAAAAATTGCAACCTTTAAAGGTCCTCAAGAACACAGTGGCCTCCATCATTCTTAAATGGAACAAGTTTGGAACCACCGGGACTATTCCTAGAGCTGGCCACCCTGAGCAATCAGGGGAGAAGGGCCTTGGTCAGGGAGGTCCAGAGTTCCTCTGTGGAGATGGGAGAACCTTCCAGAAGGACAACCATCTCTGCAGCACTCCACCAATTAGTCCTTTATGGTAGAGTGGCCAGACGGAAGCCACTCCTCAGTAAAAGGCACGTGACAGCCCGCTTGGAATTTGCCAAATGGCACCTATAGACTCTCAGACCATGAGAAACAAGATTCTCTGGTCTGATGAAACCAAGATTGAACTATTTGGCCTGAATGCCAAGTGTCACATCTGGAGGAAACCTGGCACCATCCCTACGGTAAAGCATGGTGATGGCAGCATCATGCTGTGGGGGTGTTTTTCAGCGACAGGGACTGGGAGACTAGTTAGGATCGAGGAAAATATGAACGGAGCAAAGTACAGAGAGGTCCTTGATGAAAACCTGCTCCAGAGCACTCAGGACCTCAGACTGAGGCGAAGGTTCACTTTCCAACAGTACAATGACCCTAAGCACACAGCCAAGACAATGCAATGCTTTGGGACAAGTCTCTGAATGTCCTTGAGTGGCCCAGCCAGAGCCTGGACTTGAACCCGATCTAGCATCTCTGGTAGGATCTGAAAATAGCTGTGCAGCAACGCTACCCATCCAACCTGACAGAGCTTAAGAGGATCTGCAGAGGAGAATGGGAGAAACTCCCCAAATACTGGTGTGCCAAGCTTGTGGACACATACCCAAGAAGACTCGCTGCTGTAATCGCTGCCAAAGGATGTTCAACAAAGTATTGAGTGAAGGGTCTGAATATTTATGTAAATGTGATATTGTGAGTAGATTCTACATCTGCATTGCTGTCTGGGGTTTTAGGCTGGGTTTCTGTACAACACTTTGTGACGTCGGCTGATGTTAAAAGGGCTTTATAAATACATTTGATTGATAAGAATTATTTTTTAAATCAAATTTAGAATGAGGCTGTAATGTAACAAAATGTGGAAAAAGTCAAGTGGTCTGAATACTTTCTGAAGGCACTGTATATATAAACTCCCACTAATCTATTACGTAAAGCACCAACATTTTGGCATCACTCTGCCTTCTTCCACTACCAAATAAACAGAAATAGAACATTCCTCTATTTCCCAGTTAAGGCCTGCAGGAAAAGCATCAGTAGCAGCAACAGCAGCAGTGATTTCGCTCAGTGATTTCTGTACATCCCAACCCTGTCATCAGCAGGTTCAATGCAAACAAAGACATCCCTCCTTCACATGCCCACATCCTGGGGCCTAGGACGTGCACACGTATCGTACCCCCCCCCCCCCCCCTCAAATCGTACTTAGACCCCCCCACCCCACCCTCCCTCTTACCAGTGACACACATACACACACCACACTCACACACCACCGCCTTCCTGCCTAAACCATCAGAGAGCCGCTGCTCGCAATTCATGTGCATCGTGTCAGATAATTTTGCGGCAGCGAATCAATAATGCAACGGTAAATTTCATTTAAATAAACATTAGAGGCCTTCTTAATTAATGAAACCTCATCTGCAATTTCTCAGTGTCAGGAGCGCTATCCCCTTTGATGTTGGTGTGAATATTCCTCTTTAGGAAATGAGCCTCTGACACTATTAGTGATCTCTGTAATGTTAGCTCCCCTCCTTTCCTCTTACTGTATAATACTGTGCAAGGCTTATCGAGTGCAGCCTGTACAGCATAACCAGATTCAAATCATTCACTGTGTGCCTGAGGACAATGAGGGGTGGTAAAATGAATCTGGAGGAAACATGGTGAAGAATAGTGTAGGGAATATCTAATGAGTCTAATCTACATACAAGCCACCTGATCAAATGCTTGAGCAATCTCAAAGACCATACATCAAACACTACATGACATTAACATCCAATCAAAATCTGGACAGTCTACGCCCATAATCCATAATGCAGCACTGTTAATAACCAAGAGGGATATTCAGAGAGTAGTACTCAGGAGAAATAGAAAACAACATGGTACACAGTAATGTTAGATGAGATTGTGGGGCCTGACCTGTCCTTGCCTGTTCACCAGTGCAGCTAGATGAATGGCACACACAGCTATTCCTGGTTCACATTCTATGATGGATCCATTATTCAGTGGCTATATGTGACTTTCACTACTATGCTACAGTACAGCTAAAGTCGATCCACAGTTCATTCCTCTTACTGTCTCCATGGAGCCAGAGCAGAATTGGCTCCAGTTTATCACGTCACATTATGGGAATGTGTGTTGCAATACAGTCAGCTTCCTCTGTTTTCAGAGCGATGCTGCATGTACTGTACTCACACACATACACACACACACAGAGGATGGAATGTGCTATTTATTGTTAGACTCAGCAAATGTAAGTGTCACACTGATATTGTTGATGTATGATGCAACCAATTGTCAACACCTGCCAAGGTGAAGTATGATGACCTGCCACATCAGATCAACCTGTATTCCAACATGACCATGTTGCACCACATCAGATCAACCTGTATTCCAACATGACCATGTTGCACCACATCAGATCAACCTGTATTCCAACATGACCATGTTGCACCACATCAGATCAACCTGTATTACAACACGACCATGTTGCACCACATCAGATCAACCTGTATTCCAACATGACCATGTTGCACCACATCAGATCAACCTGTATTCCAACACGACCATGTTGCACCACATCAGATCAACCTGTATTCCAACATGACCATGTTGCACCACATCAGATCAACCTGTATTCCAACACGACCATGTTGCACCACATCAGATCAACCTGTATTCCAACACGACCATGTTGCACCACATCAGATCAACCTGTATTCCAACATGACCATGTTGCACCACATCAGATCAACCTGTATTCCAACATGACCATGTTGCACCACATCAGATCAACCTGTAGTCCAACACGACCATGTTGCACCACATCAGATCAACCTGTATTCCAACACGACCATGTTGCACCACATCAGATCAACCTGTATTCCAACATGACCATGTTGCACCACATCAGATCAACCTGTATTCCAACATGACCATGTTGCACCACATCAGATCAACCTGTATTCCAACACGACCATGTTGCACCACATCAGATCAACCTGTATTCCAACATGACCATGTTGCACCACATCAGATCAACCTGTATTCCAACACGACCATGTTGCACCACATCAGATCAACCTGTATTCCAACACGACCATGTTGCACCACATCAGATCAACCTGTATTCCAACATGACCATGTTGCACCACATCAGATCAACCTGTATTCCAACACGACCATGTTGCACCACATCAGATCAACCTGTATTCCAACACGACCATGTTGCACCACATCAGATCAACCTGTATTCCAACATGACCATGTTGCACCACATCAGATCAACCTGTATTCCAACATGACCATGTTGCACCACATCAGATCAACCTGTATTCCAACACGACCATGTTGCACCACATCAGATCAACCTGTATTCCAACATGACCATGTTGCACCACATCAGATCAACCTGTATTCCAACATGACCATGTTGCACCACATCAGATCAACCTGTATTCCAACATGACCATGTTGAACTACAGAGAGTTAACGCCCTCCACATCCCTGTATTCGGGATACCTGATCTAGGCCAGTCTGATCCACTCCTGCTGCACATCCCCCTAAGCCTGGGAGACCAGAGAGAGAGAGGAGGGAGGAAGAGGTGGATTCAGCAGCGAGCGGCGGCAGCATAGCAGCCTTAAGTGTGCTATCATAGGCGTCTCTTGTGCCTGCCTGCTTTACTTGCTGTAGTCAGGTTAATGAGTCCACCAGCCCACTTGATGTTGAGAGGCCTGTCACAAAGAGCTGCCTCATTAGAGCTAGCCTGGCACGCCGCTCCCAGACAAAGGCACATTCACCACCAGCTGAATGCCTCCACTGCTCCTCAATGCCTCCAGCCTGGAGGGCCCTTGCCATGCCATACCTCCCTGCACACGTCCTGCTGGCACCTGGCCAGGCACACAGTCACCGTCCGACCCACCCAGGCCTGGCGCCGGGTCTGCCTGGCTGGATGGATGGCTGGTTGCTGTGGTGCTGCTGGTGGTGTGTATTTGGTCAGCAGATGGATGAAAGTTTGTTCGCTTTAGAACAATCTTAGCGACCTCTGTTACAGATTGTATAGTTAGTACTGTAGTACATCTCACTTAGCATACTCTCATTGTATGCACCATATACTGTAGACCTTACCAATACACACACCATCTACTGTAGATCTTACCAATACACACACCATGTACCAGTCCATATACTGTAGACCTTACCAATACACACACCATGTACCAGTCCATATACTGTAGATCTTACCAATACACACACCATCTACTGTAGATCTTACCAAAACACACACCATGTACCAGTCCATATACTGTAGACCTTACCAATACACACCATGTACCAGTCCATATACTGTAGACCTTACCAATACACACACCATCTACTGTAGATCTTACCAATACACACACCATGTACCAGTCCATATACTGTAGACCTTACCAATACAAACACCATGTACCAGTCCATATACTGTAGATCTTACCAATACAAACACCATGTACCAGTCCATATACTGTAGATCTTACCAATACAAACACCATGTACCAGTCCATATACTGTAGACCTTACCAATACACACCATGTACCAGTCCATATACTGTAGACCTTACCAATACAAACACCATGTACCAGTCCATATACTGTAGATCTTACCAATACAAACACCATGTACCAGTCCATATACTGTAGATCTTACCAATACAAACACCATGTACCAGTCCATATACTGTAGACCTTACCAATACACACCATGTACCAGTCCATATACTGTAGACCTTACCAATACAAACACCATGTACCAGTCCATATACTGTAGATCTTACCAATACAAACACCATGTACCAGTCCATATACTGTAGATCTTACCAATACAAACACCATGTACCAGTCCATATACTGTAGACCTTACCAATACACACCATGTACCAGTCCATATACTGTAGACCTTACCAATACACACACCATCTACTGTAGATCTTACCAAAACACACACCATGTACCAGTCCATATACTGTAGACCTTACCAATACACACCATGTACCAGTCCATATACTGTAGACCTTACCAATACACACACCATCTACTGTAGATCTTACCAATACACACACCATGTACCAGTCCATATACTGTAGACCTTACCAATACACACCATGTACCAGTCCATATACTGTAGATCTTACCAATACAAACACCATGTACCAGTCCATATACTGTAGATCTTACCAATACAAACACCATGTACCAGTCCATATACTGTAGACCTTACCAATACACACCATGTACCAGTCCATATACTGTAGACCTTACCAATACACACACCATCTACTGTAGATCTTACCAAAACACACACCATGTACCAGTCCATATACTGTAGACCTTACCAATACACACCATGTACCAGTCCATATACTGTAGACCTTACCAATACACACACCATCTACTGTAGATCTTACCAATACACACACCATGTACCAGTCCATATACTGTAGACCTTACCAATACACACCATGTACCAGTCCATATGCTGTAGATCTTACCAATACAAACACCATGTACCAGTCCATATACTGTAGACCTTACCAATACACACACCATCTACTGTAGATCTTACCAAAACACACACCATGTACCAGTCCATATACTGTAGACCTTACCAATACACACACCATCTACTGTAGATCTTACCAAAACACACACCATGTACCAGTCCATATACTGTAGACCTTACCAATACACACACCATCTACTGTAGATCTTACCAAAACACACACCATGTACCAGTCCATATACTGTAGACCTTACCAATACACACACCATCTACTGTAGATCTTACCAATACACACACCATGTACCAGTCCATATACTGTAGACCTTACCAATACACACACCATCTACTGTAGATCTTACCAAAACACACACCATGTACCAGTCCATATACTGTAGACCTTACCAATACACACCATGTACCAGTCCATATACTGTAGATCTTACCAATACAAACACCATGTACCAGTCCATATACTGTAGATCTTACCAATATACACACCATCCATGTACCAGTCCATATATTTTTTTATTTTTTTATTTTACCTTTATTTATCCTTTATTTAACTAGGCAAGTCAGTTAAGAACAAATTCTTATTTTCAATGACGGCCTAGGAACAGTGGGTTAACTGCCTGTTCAGGGGCAGAACGACAGATTTGTACCTTGTCAGCTCTTATCAATACACACACCATGTACCAGTCCATATACTGTAGATCTTACCAATACAAACCCCATGTACCAGTCAATATACTGTAGACCTTACCAATACACACACCATGTACCAGTCAATATACTGTATATCTTACCAATACACACACCATGTACCAGTCCATATACTGTAGACCTTACCAATACACACACCATGTACCAGTCCAACGTGTTGGTCTCTGGTTTGGGGTCAATTACATTTCAATTACAGTCAATTCAGCAAGTAAATCAAATTATAATTCAATTTCTCATTTTCCTCACTGAAAAGCATAGAAGAGAATTGGAATTTCAGTGTACTTCCTGAAATGACAGGGATTGAAATGGAATTGACTCCAACCCTGGTTGGTGTTACCAGGCCCAGCCCATTCCGCTATAAGTACCATATATAACAGGCAGTAAGTAAGTCCTGGCTCAGAGCCAAGAGAGCTGCTGTACTGAACTGTACTGAACTGTACTGTACCGTACTGAACTGTACTGAACTGTACGGAACTGTACTGTACCGTACTGAACTGTACTGAACTGTACTGTACCGAACCGAACTGAACTGTACTGAACTGTACTGAACTGAACTGAACTGAACTGTACTGAACTGAACTGAACTGAACTGTACTGAACTGAACTGAACTGAATGTCACGCCCTGGTCAAAGTATTTTGTGTTTATCTTCATTTATTTGGTCAGGCCAGGGTGTGGCATGGGTTTTTGTATGTGGTGTGTTGGTATTGGGATTGTAGCTTAGTGGGGTGTTCTAGTTAAGTCTATGGCTGTCTGAAGTGGTTCTCAATCAGAGGCAGGTGTTTATCATTGTCTCTGATTGGGAACCATATTTAGGCAGCCATATTCTTTGAGTGTTTCGTGGGTGATTGTCTTTAGTGTCCTGATGTCCGTGTTTATGTGCATGAGTATTAGGCTGTTTCGGTTTTCGTTACGTTTATTGTTTTGTAGTGTTTGTATTTAGATTCGTGTTGCTTCAGTTTAATAAACATGGATCGCAATCTACACGCCGCATTTTGGTCCGACTCTCCTTCACCCGAAGAAAGCCGTTACACTGAACTGAACTGAACTGAACTGAACTGAACTGAACTGAACTGAACTGTACTGTACCGTACGGAACTGTACTGTACTGTACTGTACTGTTTTGAACTGTACTGAACTGTAATGTACTGAACTGTACTGAGCTGTACGGAACTGTACTGTACTGAACTGAACTGTACAACAGCAACGGACCTTGTGAAGATGCTGGAGGAAACAGGTACAAAAGTATCTATATTCACAGTAAAAAGAGTCCTATATCGACATAACCTGAAAGGCCGCTCAGCAAGGGAGAAGTCATTGCTCCAAAACCGCCATAAAAAAAGCCAGACTACGATTTGCAACTGCACATGGGGACAAAGATCGTACTTTTTGGAGAAATGTCTTCTGGTCTGATGAAACACAAATAGAATTGTTTGGCCATAATGACCATCGTTATGTTTTGAGGAAAAAGGGGGAGGCTTGCAAGCCGAAGAACACCATCCCAACCGTGAAGCACGGAGGTGGCAGCATCATGTTGTGGGGGTGCTTTGCTGCAGGAGGGACTGGTGCACTTCACAAAATAGATGGCATCATGAGGGAGGAAAATGATGTGGATATAGTGAAGCAACATCTCAAGACATCAGTCAGGAAGTTAAAGCTTGGTCGCAAATGTGTCTTCCAAATGGACAATGACCACAAGCATACTTCCAAAATTGTGGCAAAATGGCTTAAGGACAACAAAGTAAAATCAAATCAAATCAAATTGTATTTGTCACATACACATGGTAAGCAGATGTTAATACGAGTGTAGCGAAATGCTTGTGCTTCTAGTTCCGACAATGCAGTAATAACCAACAAGTAATCTAACCTAACAATTCCAAAACGACTACCTTATACACACAAGTGTAAAGAGATAAAGAATATGTACATAAATATATATGAATGAGTGATTGTACAGAGCGGCATAGGCAAGATGCAGTAGATGGTATCGAGTACAGTATATACATATGAGATGAGTAATGTAGGGTATGTAAACAAAGTAGCATAGTTTAAAGTGGCTAGTGATACCTGTATTACATAAAGATGCAGTAGATGATATAGAGTTATGGCCTTCCTGTGACATCGGGTGGTGTAGTTGTCCTGGAGGGCAGGTAGTTTGCACCCGGTGATGCGTTGTGCAGACCTCACTACCCTCTGGAGAGCCTTACGGTTGTGGGCGGAGCAGTTGCCGTACCAGGTGGTGATACAGCCCGACAGGATGCTCTCGATTGTGCATCTGTAGAAGTTTGTGAGTGCTTTTGGTGACAAGCCAAATTTCTTCAGCCTCCTGGGGTTGAAGAGGCGCTGCTGCGCCATCTTCATGACGCTGTCTGTGTGGGTGGACCGATTCAGTTTGTCCGTGATGTGTACGCCGAGGAACTTAAAATGTACTACCCTCTCCACTACTGTCCCGTCGATGTGGATAGGAGGGTGCTCCCTCTGCTGTTTCCTGAAGTCCACAATCATCTCCTTTGTTTTGTTGACGTTGAGTGTGAGGTTATTTTCCTGACACCACACTCCGAGGGCTCTCACCTCCTCCCTGTAGGCCGTCTCGTCATTGTTGGTAATCAAGCCTACCACTGTAGTGTCGTCCACAAACTTGATGATTGAGTTGGAGGCGTACATGGCCACGCAGTCGTGGGTGAACAGGGAGTACAGGAGAGGGCTCAGAACGCACCCTTGTGGTGCCCCAGTGTTGAGGATCAGCGGGGTGGAGATGTTGTTACCTACCCTCACCACCTGGGGGAGGCCCGTCAGGAAGTCCAGTACCCAGTTGCACAGGGCGGGGTCGAGACCCAGGGTCTCGAGCTTGATGACGAGTTTGGAGGGTACTATGGTGTTAAATGCTGAGCTGTAGTCGATGAACAGCATTCTCACATAGGTATTCCTCTTGTCCAGATGGGTTAGGGCAGTGTGCAGTGTGGTTGCGATTGTGTAGTCTGTGGACCTATTTGGGCGGTAAGCAAATTAAAGTGGGTCTAGGGTGTCGGGTAGGGTGGAGGTGATATGGTCCTTGACTAGTCTCTCAAAGCACTTCATGATGACGGAAGTGAGTGCTACGGGGCGGTAGTCGTTTAGCTCAGTTACCTTAGCTTTCTTGGGAACAGGGACAATGGTGGCCCTCTTGAAGCATGTGGGAACAGCAGACTGGGATAAGGATTGATTGAAAATGTCCGTAAACACACCAGCCAGCTGGTCTGCGCATGCTCTGAGGACGCGGCTGGAGATGCCATCTGGGACTGCAGCCTTGTGAGTGTTAACACGTTTAAATGTTTTACTCACGTCGGCTGCTTTGAAGGAGAGTCCGCAGGTTTTGGTTAAGGGCCGTGTCAGTGGCCGTATTGTCCTCAAAGCGGGCAAAAAAGTTATTTAGTCTGTCTGGGAGCAAGACATCCTGATCCGCGACGGGGCTGGTTTTCTTTTTGTAATCCGTGATTGACTGTAGACCCTGCCACATACCTCTTGTGTCTGAGCCGTTGAATTGCGACTCTACTTTGTCTCTATACTGACGCTTAGCTTGTTTGCCTTGCGGAGGGAATAGCTACACTGTTTGTATTCGGTCATGTTTCCGGTCACCTTGCCCTGGTTAAAAGCAGTGGTTCACGATTTCAGTTTCACTCGAATGCTGCCATCAATCCACGGTTTCTGGTTTGGGAAGGTTTTAATCGTTGCCATGGGTACGACATTGTCAATGCACTTTCTAATGAACTCGCTCACCGAATCAGCGTATTTGTCAATGTTGTTGTTGGACACAATGCGGAACATATCCCAATCCACGTGATCGAAGCAGTCTTGAAGCGTGGAATCAGATTGGTCAGACCAGCGTTGAACAGCCCTGAGCGTGGGAGCTTCTTGTTTTATTTTCTGTCTATAGGCTGGGAGCAACAAAATGGAGTCGGGGTCAGGAGGGCGGGGGAGGGCCTTATATGCGTCGCGGAAGTTAGAATAACAATGATCCACGGTTTTACAAGCCCTGGTTGCGCAATCGATATGCTGATAGAATTTAGGGAGTCTTGTTTTCAGATTAGCCTCGTTAAAATCCCCAGCTACAATGAATGCAGCCTCAGGATATGTGGTTTCCAGTTTGCATAGAGTCAAATATAGTTTGTTCAGGGCCATCGATGTGTCTGCTTGGGAGGGAATATATATGGCTGTGATTATAATCGAAGAGAATTCCCTTGGTAGATAATGCGGTCAACATTTGATTGTGAGGAATTCTAAGTCAGGAGAACAGAAGGACTTGAGTTCCTGTATGTTGTTATGATCACACCATGTCTCGTTAATCATAAGGCATACCCCCCCGCCACTCTTCTTACCAGAAAGATGGTTGTGTCTGTCGGCGCGATGCGTGAAGAAACCAGCTGGCTACACCGACTCCTATAGCGTGTCTCGAGTGAGCCATGTTTCCGTGAAGCAAAGAACGTTACAGTCTCTGGTGTCTCTCTGGAATGCTACCCTTGCTCGGATTTCATCAACCTTGTTGTCAAGAGACTGGACATTGGCAAGTAGTATGATTGGGAGTGGTGCGCGATGTGCCCGTCTCCGGAGCCTGACCAGAAGACGCTTCGTTTGCCTCTTTTACAGCGTTGTTGTTTTGTATCGCCGGCTGGGATCCGATCCATTGTCCTGGGTGGAAGGCAGAACACAGGATCCGCTTCGGGAAAGTCATATTCCTGGTCGTAATGATGGTGAGTTGACATTGCTCCTATATTCAGTAGTTCCTCCCGACTGTGTGTAATGAAACCTAAGATTACCTGGGGTACCAATGTAAGAAATAACACGTAAAAAAACAAATACTGCATAGTTTCCTAGGAACACGAAGCGAGGCGACCATCTCTGTCGGTGCCGGAAGTCAAGGATTTGGAGTGGCCGTCACAAAGCCCTGACCTCAATCCTATAGAACATTTGTGGGCAGAACTGAAAAAGCGTGTGCGAGCAAGGAGGCCTACAAACCTGACTCAGTTACACCAGCTCTGCCAGGAGGAATGGGACAAAATTCACCCAACTTATTGTGGGAAGCTTGTGGAAGGCTACCTGAAACGTTTGACCCAAGTTAAACAATTTAAAAGCAATGCTACCAAATATGAATTGAGTCTATGTAATCTTCTGACCCACTGGGAATGTGATGAAAGAAATAAAAGCTGAAATAAATCATTCTCTCTACTATTATTCTGACATTTCACATTCTTAAAATAAAGTGGTGATCCTAACTGACCTAAGACAATGAATTGTTACTAGGATGTCAGGAATTGTGAAAAACTGAGTTTAAATGTAGTTGGCTAAGGTGTATGTAAACTTCCGACTTCAACTGTACCTAATATGTATACCATAACCGCCAGCACTACTTCATAAACCCTGTGAACTAATCCAAAACATACAGTACACACACAAATATACAGTACACACATAAAACATACAGTGTGAGCAAACTAGCACACATCATGATTAGTGCACATGCTACATCCCTGCATCTCTGCGTCTTTTAATCAGAGGAAACAAGAGTCCAGTATCTTTCAAGACATGCATGGGGTCAGGCGGGTTAAACCTTTTCTGAGTAGGAAATTATCAAATATCTCTCTTTCTCTCTCTCCCTCGCTCCCTCTCTCACTCTCTCTCTCCCCTCTCCCTATCTCTCTCTCTCCCCCTCTCTCTCTCTCCCCATCTCCCACTCCTACCTTTCTCAGTCTCTCCTCTCTCTCCCTATCTCTCTCTCTTTCCCTCTCTCTCCCCTCTCCCTCTATCTCTCTCTCTTTCCCTCTCTCTCCCCTCTCCCTCTCGATCTCTCCCCACTCTTTCCTTCCCTCCCCTCCCCCTCTCTCCTCTCCTTCTCTCCCCTCCTCCTCTCCCCAATCCCCCTCTCCCTTTCTCCCCCTTTTCCCTCTCCCTCTCTCCACACTATTTATAGATGGGCAGAAACAGCTGACTGCAGTGATGTCACTTGGTGCTGATGTAAGGCTTTGTTCCACAGCGTATGCATATGCCACCTGGGTCTGAGGGAGAATGGAGCTACGCTCCGGGAGCCAAGATGGACGACAGTTTGCTTTTCCTTGCCTCGTTATTGTAGTGTGAAACACCCACCCACACATTACTGTATCTATCTGCAGTGGCTAGGCAGGCAGCTCACTGAGCCCTGATTCCACAATCCACTCCTTTATGAAAGCACTGATTATTTTGTCTAGCATGTATTTTTCCTCTCATGAATGGCATATTTATTTGATGTAGTTGTTTAGATATTCCACCATAGACACCGATACGAGGGTACCACAAGCTCAACCATTGCACTCATTCCAATTTACAAATATGTGCCTGCCAGGGTTTTCAGTTTTTCATCTTTTTTAGTGTTACAAAGTGGGATTGAAATAGATTTCGTTTTGATTTTTTTTCATTGATGTACACAATATACTCCATAACGTGAAAGTGAAAAGAAAATTCCATACATTTCTACAAATTAATACAAAAAAATGTAGTCATTGATAGGTATTTACCCCCTTTGTTTAGGAAAGCAAAAATGAGTTCAGGACAAATAAGTTATGTGGACTAATACGGGTTGACATGGTTTTTGAATGATTACCCTTTCTTCTGTCCCCATGCATACAGTACAACGTCTGGAAGGTCCCCCAGTCAAGTATTGACATTCAAGCACAGATTCAACACAGAAAAGGGAGCTTTTAGAAAGCCCCATAAAGAAGGGCAGTGATTGGTAGATGGGTAACAATAACAAATCAGACATTGAATATCTCTTTAAGCATGGTCAAGTTAATAATTAGGCTGTGGATGATGTACTAAACCACCCAGACATATCAAAGATACAGTCGTCATTTTGAACTGAGCTGCAGAACAAGAAGGAAACTGCTCAGCGATGTCATCAGGCCATTGGTGATTTTAAAACAGCTACAGAGTTCAATGGCTGTGATGGGAGAAAACTGAGGATGGATCGACAACATTATAGTGACTCCACAATAATGACCTAAGTGACAGAGTGAAAAGAAGAATACAAATATGCAGAATACAAATATTCCAAAACATACTTCCTGTATGCAACAAGGCACTAAAGTGATACTGCAAGAAAACACAGTAAAGGAATACACTTTTTGGCTTAAATGCAAAGCCTTATGTTTGAGGAAAACACATCACTGATTAACTGCCTCCTTATTTTCAAGCATGGTGGTGGCTGCAACATGGTATGGGTATGCTTGTCATCGGCAAATACTGGGGAGTTTCTCAGGATAAAAACAAACCAGATGGTGCTAAGCACAGGCAAAGTCCTAGAGGAAAGCCTGCTTCAGTCTGCTTTCCACCAGACACTGAAAGAGGAGGTCACCTTTCAGCAGGACAATAATCTAAAACACAAGGCCAAATCTACAGTTGCTTATCAAGAAGACAGTGAATGTTCCTGAGTGGCCAAGTTACAGTTTTGACTTAAATCTGCTTGGAAATCTATGGTAAGACTTGAATTGCACTCTAGCTATGATTACCAACACCTTGACAGAGCTTGAAGAATTTTGAAAAGAATAATGGGCAAATTTTGCACAATCCAGGTGTGAAGACTCACATCTGTAGTCTTTACTAAAAGGTGTTTCTAACATGCATTGACTCAGGTTGTCGAATACTTATCTAATCAAGGTGTATTAGTGATTTATTTCTCATTCATCTTAATACATGTTTTAAAATCTTCTTCCACTGACATTACAGAGTATTTTGTCTAGATCTTTCACAAAAATATCACAATTAAATCCGTTTGAATCCCACTTTGTAACACAATAAAATGTTAAGAAATCCTGAGTGGGTAGGGGGATGCTTATGATACCCGCTATAACATGAGCGTGGCTGAGGCGTTGACGGAGTATTATACCCCCTTATATATTTTTGGATGCCTTTGGGCACTTTCGGTGTCCCTAAAAGAACAGGGTTGCCTGGCAACCCCTTATTGTTGCCATGGAGATTCACGTATTGGCAGCTGCTGCAATCAGCATTAACTCAAGGCGCATATTCTCATTCTGATAGGCAGGCAATGGAGATGGGGAAGGCAAATAAGACAGGGCAGTCAGAGAGGGATGGTAATCAGTGTGAAACATATGCTCATCCATTACTCGCTGCATTAATACAATTATATCAAAATAAATGTATGGCTGTGCTTTGGCAGCAGCATATCATTGCCCTCCCCTCCTTATTGCAGACCCCTAGTTTCAGTCAAGGAATTGTATTCAGCAGAAATGCAGTTGCATGCAATGGCAGTTAATGCCTTCAAAATGCATTTACATTGAGAATTTCAGTGCATATAGATGCATATTAATATTCAGATTTTGTCCTCAGTCTCATTTAAAACCTCCAAAGTAAAATGTGATATTCAGTTAAATAGATGTAGGTTGTTCTATGTGATAAATAAAGCCGATTTTCATCATATCACTTGAGTTGATATAAACCAAACAGTATTGAACAACTGCATCTCTATCTATCGGGTATTAAGAGATGATGGGACGTTATAGCATCTTCTATATCAGAAAACATTTACCAGCACTACTCCACAAAGAATGTCATTGCATTATGTTCAGAGTTTAACAAAAATTTGGAGTCAATCAAGTGCTAAATTATACCACTTTCAACTGAATGAATCCTATTTGTTTGCAGGAGCTCTGTAGCAGCCTGCACTGTTTCATTTCAAAGGCTGTGGGGATAACTTATATTTTTTCCTCTTTCCATTTTTTTTGCATGGGTATGCAATGAAACACACCCCTTCATACTCACAGGAACAATCACAGCCCTGTTGTACAGAGAGTCTCTATTGACAGTAGACACGCACAGATACTGTAGATCTTAATAACAATTATTTCCTTTCGGGATTTTCAGGGCTCTCTGACTCTCTCTCTCTCTCTCTCTCTCTCTCTCTCTCTCTCTTTCTCTTGCTCTCTCTCTCTCTCTCTCTCTCTCTCTCTCTGTGACTCCATCTCTCTCTGTGTCTCTCTCTGTGTCCCTCCCTCCCTCCCCCCTCCCTCCCTCCCTCCCTCCCTCCCTCCCTCCCTCCCTCCCTCCCTCCCTCCCTCTCTCACTCTGACTATCTCTCTCCCCCTCTCTCTCTCTCTGACTCCCTCTCTCTCAATTCAAGGGCTTTATTGACATGGGAAACAGGTGTTAACATTGCCAAAGCAAGTGAGGTAGATAATATATAAAGTGAATATATAAAGTGAAATAAACTATACAAATTAACAGTAAACATTACACATACAGAAGTTTCAAAACAATAAAGACATTACAAATGTCATATATATATATATATACAGTGTTTTAACAATGTACAAATGGTTAAAGGACACAAGATAAAATAAATAAGCATAAATATGGGTTGTATTTACAATGGTGTTTGTTCTTCACTGGTTGCCCCCTCTCTCTCTCCCTCTGTCTCTCTCTGACTCCCTCTGTCTCTCTGTCTCTCTCTGACTCTCTCTCTCCTTTTGTCTCTCTCTGACTCCCTCTTTCTCTCTCTCTCTCTCTCTCTCTCTCTCTCTGTCACTTCACAGCTGACATCACACACACACATACACACACACAGACGGGAATGTATGTGCACAAATACACTCACACATGCAAACACACAGGCGCACATACACACACACAAAATAATGATGTTTCAATGGGCATACTAGTAAACACAGTGGAAGTTATAGGCTTTGAAGTGTGGTCTTAGGTGTTAAGAATATTGCGAGATGATCGCAAATTTACATTCTAGCTCACTTTACAGCTGAATAATTCATCTAGAAGAAATATGGTGTAATAACACCATATTTTATACACGCAACCTCTGAGCCAAACATTTACACTGCATTATTCTGGGGTCAAACTGTACCATCATTTAAATAGCACGTGATATTGAATACTTTCAAAGCACACAACAATAATTAAAACAGTTTCAGTAATTAGGGCAAACCAGTGACTCTGGTGTTGCCAAAAACTGCAACTGTGTATAGCCAATGGAGTACTGCATCTGTGTATAGCCAATGGAGTACTGCATCTGTGTATAGCCAATGGAGTACTGCATCTGTGTATAGCCAATGGAGTGCTGCATCTGTGTATAGCCAATGGAGTGCTGCATATATGTATAGCCAATGGAGTGCTGCATCTGTGTATAGCCAATGGAGTGCTGCATCTGTGTATAGCCAATGGAGTGCTGCATATATGTATAGCCAATGGAGTGCTGCATCTGTGTATAGCCAATGGAGTGCTGCATATATGTATAGCCAATGGAGTACAGCATCTGTGTATAGCCAATGGAGTGCTGCATCTGTGTATAGCCAATGGAGTGCTGCATATATGTATAGCCAATGGAGTGCTGCATCTGTGTATAGCCAATGGAGTGCTGCATCTGTGTATAGCCAATGGAGTGCTGCATCTGTGTATAGCCAATGGAGTGCTGCATCTGTGTATAGCCAATGGAGTGCTGCATATATGTATAGCCAATGGAGTGCTGCATCTGTGCATAGCCAATGGAGTGCTGCATATATGTATAGCCAATGGAGTGCTGCATCTGTGTATAGCCAATGGAGTGCTGCATCTGTGTCTAGCCAATGGAGTGCTGCATCTGTGTATAGCCAATGGAGTGCTGCATCTGTGTATAGCCAATGGAGTGCTGCATCTGTGTATAGCCAATGGAGTGCTGCATCTGTGTCTAGCCAATGGAGTGCTGCATCTGTGTATAGCCAATGGAGTGATGCATGTGTGCATAGCCAATGGAGTGCTGCATCTATGTATAGCCAATGGAGTGCTGCATCTGTGCATAGCCAATGGAGTACTGCATCTGTGCATAGCCAATGGAGTGCTGCATCTGTGTATAGCCAATGGAGTGCTGCATCTGTGTATAGCCAATGGAGTGCTGCATCTGTGTATAGCCAATGGAGTGCTGCATCTGTGTATAGCCAATGGAGTGATGCATCTGTGCATAGCCAATGGAGTGCTGCATCTGTGTATAGCCAATGGAGTGCTGCATCTATGTATAGCCAATGGAGTACTGCATCTGTGTATAGCCAATGGAGTGCTGCATCTGTGTATAGCCAATGGAGTGCTACATCTGTGTATAGCCAATTGGATGCTGCATCTGTGTATAGCCAATGGAGTGATGCATCTGTGCATAGCCAATGGAGTGCTGCATCTGTGTATAGCCAATGGAGTGCTGCATCTGTGTATAGCCAATGGAGTGCTGCATCTGTGTATAGCCAATGGAGTGCTGCATCTGTGTATAGCCAATGGAGTGATGCATCTGTGCATAGCCAATGGAGTGCTGCATCTGTGTATAGCCAATGGAGTGCTGCATCTATGTATAGCCAATGGAGTACTGCATCTGTGTATAGCCAATGGAGTGCTGCATCTGTGTATAGCCAATGGAGTGCTACATCTGTGTATAGCCAATTGGATGCTGCATCTGTGTATAGCCAATGGAGTGATACATCTGTGCATAGCCAATGGAGGGCTACATCTGTGTATAGCCAATTGGATGCTGCATCTGTGTATAGCCAATGGAGTGATGCATCTGTGCATAGCCAATGGAGTGCTGCATCTATGTATAGCCAATGGAGTGCTGCATCTGTGTATAGCCAATGGAGTACAGCATCTGTGTATAGCCAATGGAGTGATGCATCTGTGTCTAGCCAATGGAGTGCTGCATCTGTGTATAGCCAATGGAGTGCTGCATCTGTGTATAGCCAATGGAGTGCTGCATCTGTGTATAGCCAATGGAGTGCTGCATCTGTGTATAGCCAATGGAGTGATGCATCTGTGCATAGCCAATGGAGTGCTGCATCTGTGTATAGCCAATGGAGTGCTGCATCTATGTATAGCCAATGGAGTACTGCATCTGTGTATAGCCAATGGAGTGCTGCATCTGTGTATAGCCAATGGAGTGCTACATCTGTGTATAGCCAATGGAGTGATGCATCTGTGTCTAGCCAATGGAGTGCTGCATCTGTGCATAGCCAATGGAGTGCTGCATCTATGTATAGCCAATGGAGTGATGCATCTGTGCATAGCCAATGGAGTGCTGCATCTATGTATAGCCAATGGAGTGCTGCATCTGTGTTTAGCCAATGGAGTACAGCATCTGTGTATAGCCAATGGAGTACTGCATCTGTGTATAGCCAATGGAGTGCTGCATCTGTGCATAGCCAATGGAGTGCTGCATCTGTGCATAGCCAATGGAGTGCTGCATCTGTGTATAGCCAATGGAGTGCTGCATCTGTGTATAGCCAATGGAGTGCTGCATCTGTGCATAGCCAATGGAGTACTGCATCTGTGCATAGCCAATGGAGTGCTGCATCTGTGCATAGCCAATGGAGTACTGCATCTGTGCATAGCCAATGGAGTACTGCATCTGTGTATAGCCAATGGAGTACTGCATCTGTGTATAGCCAATGGAGTGCTGCATCTGTGTATAGCCAATGGAGTGCTGCATCTGTGTATAGCCAATGGAGTACTGCATCTGTGTATAGCCAATTGGATGCTGCATCTGTGTATAGCCAATGGAGTACTGCATCTGTGTATAGCCAATGGAGTGATGCATCTGTGTATAGCCAATGGAGTACTGCATCTGTGTATAGCCAATGGAGTACTGCATCTGTGTATAGCCAATGGAGTACTGCATCTGTGTATAGCCAATTGGATGCTGCATCTGTGTATAGCCAATGGAGTACTGCATCTGTGTATAGCCAATGGAGTGCTGCATCTGTGTATAGCCAATGGAGTGCTGCATCTGTGTATAGCCAATGGAGTACTGCATCTGTGTATAGCCAATGGAGTACTGCATCTGTGTATAGCCAATGGAGTGCTGCATCTGTGCATAGCCAATGGAGTGCTGCATCTGTGTATAGCCAATGGAGTGCTGCATCTGTGTATAGCCAATGGAGTGCTGCATCTGTGTATAGCCAATGGAGTGCTGCATCTGTGTATAGCCAATGGAGTACTGCATCTGTGTATAGCCAATGGAGTACTGCATCTGTGTATAGCCAATGGAGTGCTGCATCTGTGTATAGCCAATGGAGTGCTGCATCTGTGCATAGCCAATGGAGTGCTGCATCTGTGTATAGCCAATGGAGTGCTGCATCTGTGTATAGCCAATGGAGTGCTGCATCTGTGTATAGCCAATGGAGTGCTGCATCTGTGTATAGCCAATGGAGTGCTGCATCTGTGTATAGCCAATGGAGTGCTGCATCTGTGTCTAGCCAATGGAGTGATGCATCTGTGTATAGCCAATGGAGTGATGCATGTGTGTATAGCCAATGGAGTGCTGCATCTGTGTATAGCCAATGGAGTGCTGCATCTGTGTATAGCCAATGGAGTGCTGCATCTGTGTATAGCCAATGGAGTACTGCATCTGTGTATAGCCAATGGAGTGCTGCATCTGTGTATAGCCAATGGAGTGCTGAAGCCTAAAAATATTATCGTTATTAGAGCACAAATAATGACCTCACATAAGAGCACCTGGGTGCACAGTGAATGAATCCATGTTTTATTAAATTGATTCACTGTGTTTGGACAGCAATGTGAAGAACTGCAGGAAGGTGACAATACATTTAGCTGAACTATATACAGTAGAACATAGGGTTTACAGTAACTTAAACTACGCTTGCTTAAGAACACGAAAATATACACATGCCAGTCTACAACTACAGTATATTGAGGTATTTTCTATTTCTACTGTATGACACCAGACGAGTTCATGTCTGTAACATTTCAGTTCCCTGTCTCCTGTCTCCTGTAACAGTTCCCTGTCTCCTGTAACAGTTCAGTTCCCTGTCTCCTGTAACAGTTCCCTGTCTCCTGTAACAGTTCAGTTCCCTGTCTCCTGTAACAGTTCCCTGTCTCCTGTAACATTTCAGTTCCCTGTCTCCTGGCTTTAGTTGCCCTACAAAAGAGAAACATGGCTTAGGGAGACAAATGTGATGATCTCTCCACATCAGCATTAGAATAGAGAAGCCTTTCTCCTGGTTCACGCTGATAGTTAGCATTACAGAGAGAGAGGATGATGAGGGGGAGGTGGTGGAGGAGGAGGAGGAGGAGGAGGAGTTGTTGGTGGTGGTGAGGGTGGAGGTGGAGGAGGAGGAAGAGGAGGAGGAAGAGGAAGAGAAGGAGGAGAAGGAGAAGGAGAAGGAGAAGGAGGAGGTGGTGGTGGTGGTGGAGGAGGAAGAGGAATAGGAGGTGGAGAAGGAGGAGGAGAAGAAGGAGGAGGAGGAGGAGGGGGTGGTGGTGGTGGAGGAAGAAGAAGAGGAAGAGGAGGAGGTGGAGAAGGAGGAGGTGGTGGAGGAGGAGGAAGAGGAATAGGAAGAGGAAGAGGAGAAGAAGGGGGAGGATGTGTATGTGTGTGTGTCAACCTCTCTGAAGGTATCACAGTGCTTGGCTATACATATTTATTTGAGGACATATTGACATGCTTTTAAGACTATATGCTAACCATGGTCCTTTCAACTCCAGATGGCTGAAACAAACGGAATGAATGACCCAAACTGGGGGTTGCTGACACTGCTACCATTACGTTTGACCTAGAGTACATTCATTTCTATGTATTTATTTTTTAGAAATGGATATATTTCAGATTCCATTCTAAAATAGATTACCACTAAAATAGATGTAACTTTGAACGCAAGCTATTGTATTTGGCATTAACAATTTAATTCCATAAAACTGGGTATTTTAGGAATAATTTGAATGTTTTTTTTCTCCTAAACTGAGGAGAGACGTGATTGTGATTGTGGTAGGATAATGGAGGACTCTAGAAACACAGCCTGAACGTCTGTACTGCAGCTGATCTGGTTCTGCTCACGCAACCAACAACAACACAACTGTTTGGTATTTGGTGCTACACTTTCCTGCCTGGGATAATATCCAGGCCTATCTGGGCCAACATCCAGGCCTATCTGGGATAACATCCAGGTCTATCTGGGCCAACATCCAGGCCTATCTGGGATTACATCCAGGCCTGTCTGGGATAACATCCAGGCCTATCTGGGCCAACATACAGGCCTATCTGGGATTACATCCAGGCCTGACTGGGATAATATCCAGGCCTATCTGGGATAACATCCAGGCCTATCTGGGATAACATCCAGGCCTATCTGGCATAACATCCAGGCCTATCTGGGCCAACATCCAGGCCTATCTGGGATTACATCCAGGCCTGTCTGGGATAACATCCAGGCCTATCTGGGATAAATATAGGGGGACAACTCTGATCAGGATTTCATTGAAATACAGTTATGATGACAATACCATCTAAGGATATCGTTCCAAACAAAAAAGAGTATGAGTGGATGCCAGTACTGTATTGTATAATAATACATTGCATTAGACTAGAGCAGGCCTTTACTATAGTCTAATAATAACCTCTGTAACTACATATTAACAGATGATCAGTGATACATACACTGATGATGGAGAGAGGACCGCTCATTCAAAAACTAAAACAACATGTCATGACAAGCCATCTCTCATAGTCTGTATACTACTGTATACTCCAGTCATTACAACGATCAATGAAATGCCATAGCATACATAGTCTGACATACATACATTATATATATATATATATATATATATATATATATATATATAGAGAGAGAGAGAGAGAGAGAGAGAGAGAGAGAGAGAGAGAGAGAGAGAGAGAGAGGAGGGAGAGAGAGAGAGAGAGAGAGAGAGAGAGAGAGAGAGAGAGAGAGAGAGTGAGAGAGCGAGAGGAGGGAGAGGGAAAGAGAGGGAAAGAGAAAGAGAGAGAGAGAGAGAGAGAGAGAGAGGTTGGGACTATAAGCTTCTATCTACCTCTGCATTTTTGTCAAAATGTAAAATGTAACCTTGTTCTGTTCAACGATCTCTACCTATATAGTTCTCTAAATACCCCAATTTGTGTTAAAAATGTTCTAAAGAATAGCATCTAAAACTTGCTGATTCAAACCAATGAGGTTTCAGAACTTTAATGCCAATTATCCCAGAATCCTCTTCTTGCAGATAGAACCTTCCAGTCCCAAGCTCTCGATATGACTCTGGGAAATACTATTTATGAAGAAACACAAGTGGCAGAGCAACCTTTAGACAGACTGTATATGCCAATGGTCACACTGTCTGTCATGGCTACAGAACCGAAACATGACAGGCAATATGACGACTGCAGAAATCGGCCTGAAGTCACTGAAACATTACCATTCATTTGTAACATGACCACCATGACTACTTAATCATGTTTCCATCTAGTATTTCCCAGATACAATCTGATACTTCATGTTACTCAAATACTCACTAAGTTATATGGTTAGATCTTGGCTATCACAGACAATAATATAACAATTAGCAATAATTGTTACCTCTATTTGAATAGCAAAATGGAAAGATGAAACTTAAACTGATTTACATATTCATGAAGCTTTGATTGTGTTAGTATCTTGTTAGTATACTGAAATAAAAATATATAAGGTTATCAAAAATGGAAATGTATTCCTAAATAAGCAAAACATGAGATGTATTTGAAAGTATATATTTTTGATATATAATCAGACAGCCACTTCTTACCCTTCCCTATTCTTCATCTTCAATTCCCAGCTATGCTTAGCTCACTCCCTCTCCCCCAATAGTCTCAATATCTTACATTTCAGAATAACATCAGGTATCAAACAACAGGCTTCTCAAGTCCATCTCTGGGTCTCAAATATTTACATTATCATGTGTTCAGTAATGCAATCCAAATTCCATTATATAATTGAGTGTTTGTTTAATCAATGCAAAAAATCGATAATCATATTGCTAATATTGACCATAAAATGTGTTTCTCATAGAAAGATTCCTGTCTGAAATCTAAAGATTATGATATGGATTGATGCAATAAAATGTTCATATTGAGTGGTTAATTAATGCTAATATGGATAGCCTATCAAAGTGCTATTAATGAGATCCCCATCATTGCTTCTACGACCTTTGAGGTAACCTATTGAATATGTAATTTATTTCAGTGAGTTTCTGGTGCTGCAAGGTTAGGGGATAGAAGCCTATGGGTCTTTGTGTCTGTATAAGGAGGGTGATCTTAGTCTACATATATATACCCTGTTGTCAAATTCCATTATACAGAAAACCACAGCGCTCATCGACTGTAAGAGAAGGCGAAAAGCGTTAATAACAACACATTTGAACAGAGACTATTTGATATTTCGATAGTTTTATCGTAGACTACATTTTACAACGTCAGACAACACACTCATTGTGTTCACATGAGAGAGTAACGTTAGTGTCTGAATGTTGCCAATTTACAGAAAATGTTCCCAGATTTTTCGTCTGGAATCGATTCAAATCTAATGTGAATATTCCCAGTCTGATACAACCACTTTAAATAGTTTGATTTGTTTTGAACCTATTTACATGCCTATTGACGTGCATTAACCTACTACAAAAGTATTTACAGTTCAAAAAAAAGTATAAATTCCTACTGCGCGTGCATTTATAACCCATTAGTAACGTTTTCCTAAAATAATAAATAATTCATCAATATGCTAGCTAGATAAAATGTGATTAAAGTACAGCTAGGTTTCTTCGTTTAGAGATACATTTAAGGACCAAACGATTGTCAAACCACTGGACTTCGATTTAATTCAGCCATTTGTGTTATTGTTTTTACGTTATAACGAATAATTATAAAATGGCTATACTATAGCTTTTTCAGTCACTCAGAATATGTAGCGATAATTTTCACCTGCACATGGCTTACATGCACAATTTACATCAATGTATTTTCAAGTAGCCTAATATGTTCGAGTATTTAGTAAACAATCCCGAGTATTTAGTAAACAATCCCGTCAATTTGTATTGGCTCATGAAGAATGACTTGTGAGTTATGGTAATGTAACAATGCAAAGCACCACTTTTCCTTCGCCCATTGGATTTCTAGTCTAGGCTACACAAACAATACCAGTTAAACCGAGCACTGCAACCTCACACCGATTTGACCAAAGTATATTCTGCACAACACAACCCAATCTAAAATTGAACGAAATGTACTAGAACAAAATCTAAACTAAAGGTTCCAAATTCAGTCTTACTTGAGAGATAGCAATATCTCCATCCTCCGATTGAAAACCAGTCCGCACACATTTCTCTACACCGACTGTTGGACTTGGGCAACATTTCAAACTTTAACATGTCCCACCTCTGGCCTAAGTAATGGTGGAATTTGCATCTGCAGGGGGTAGTCATTTCCCCCCCCCCCCCCCCCCCCCCCCCCACTTACCCTCTCCCCACCTCTCCCTCTAGGTTTAGTTTTCTCTGTGAGACAGGGGGCCCTCCGGTCGGCCCTTGATTAATACATGTTTATCTGTTTTGAAGTGCGGGACAATAGGGGATGGCCTGTGACCCCGCGGAGTCCCGACCTCGCGCAGGTTCATTGTGACGCGCTGGGAAAAGGGCTTTGGGATGGAGACCCCGGGCACTGACCCGCGCACATCCCAGAGCCTCGACATTCTTGCGCGCACCGCTGCACGTCGCCCGCAGCTTCCATTGTTTCAGTGGGAACAATAGCCTTTCCCCCCTTTCTCTCCCCTCACAGTGAAAAAAGTGCTTTAAAATGTCCCTCCAAAGTTGTATCCAGATATGTAGCACTATACCACTGTTGCAACGTGTTTTCGCACGTGGATGAATCAATAGGCCTACTAAAACTTTAGAAGAAAATGCCTCTTCCAGATATTATATTAATATTTGTTATATATAATGTTGTCCGCTAATGTGGCATCACTTAACGATAATTGAATCCTCACAGCAATCGTGTGTTTAAAGGCCCGCTGTAATAGAGTGCAGTAGCCTAGATTGTATCCTCAATAGAGGGCAAGCATGTACCCTAGATAGTATCCTCTATAGAGGGCAAGCATGTACCCTAGATAGTATCCTCTATAGAGGGCAAGCAGGGAGGTAGATGTCACGTAGGGAGAGGAGAATGCCTGCAGCCTCCATCCACGGCGTCAAGAGAACAGAGGGGAAGAATGGGAGAAATAGAGCGTGTTTTCGAGCATGCAGTAGCTTCTGTATTCAGAGAAAGTGTGTGGACACAGGCTATAGCAACATATCATATCCCCCCAAAAATCTAGTGAAATATTTTTTTAGTAACACCTTGCATGTGTGTGTGTGATTCGCTATGTGTTCGGGTCGTTTTCTTGAGCCATTAGCGTTAGAGTTTTGACCGGCTAGAATGACATCATCTTTCCATGGGGCCAAGTGTGGGGATCCATACTGGGTTGTGTTTCCACTGGATATTTTGCCCCTGAGTCGATCTCGGCAGGAAGTGAAGGGAATACAAACCAGTAGCACCGAACACAGGGGTGGCACTTAAATTAATTATTAATTGAATATTAAATAGCTCTTGTATAGACCTAATGCATTTTTTTTACACTCTCAAATTTGTTCAACCAAAATATGCAGGCCTGTACGAGAAGCTACCATCCATAACGTGACTGATATTAACGTCACTCCGTTTTTCATATCAAGATTTGGACTGATGACTCGTTTGGAGAACTAGTCGCCTATAGACTTCCCTCACATTTTACTTGCCTTGGGGTCTACAATATTAATATCTGAAATTTTTTCAAAAACCCAGTGTTTTATAAAGCAGAATTGTTGCTATATTTGATGGTACTGTAGGAGCTGCATACACCTTATCTAATTTGACCTAATTAGGATAGCTGCCGTTGGCCTCACTTTCCGCATGAGAACTACACGCGCCAGAATATTCATGACATCTATGCTTGTAAAAGGGTGCAACGCATTGCGTTTTCACAGCAAATGAAGGCCTATGCAGCATTATAATGTTCTACAAATATAAGAAGAATGCTACCCATATAAATAAATGCTCCTGGGTGAATACGGCTCCCATTGATGTCCAATTGGCTACCTTAGAAGACCTTCGAGTATAGGTTATGTACATTCCGATAAACTGGGTCGACATGTGCTTTAACATCTCAAATCGTTCGGAGTTGTAAATATGTATTTTTTTACCTATTTAAGGTCGTGAAATAAATGGACATTTATATCTGGCCCATGAATCACGTGCGGTCTGAGGGCTCACCATCTCATTGGAACAGATTCAGTGAGATTGAGCTGCGGTCTAGAGGCAGAATGCGTGGAACTACAACGTACTAATGGAGCTCTCAGGACAGACGGTATTAAACATGACAAATTGCACCCGGCACACGGAGACGTCGATTCAATGCTGTACCTTTGTTGCGCACATTCCTAACCTAGGTTCAGATTATCGTTGATGACACAAATCTAGTCCGCTAGGATTTGGTGCACTGCTATATTTAACATCGTGAAAGAAATAAACACGACAAAAACAAAATGCATATATAGGCTAACAAACTTGACAAAATCCTTTCATGTTATATTGACATTTGATATTTCCAACAGTGTGTGTGTATGTGTGTATGTGTGTGTGGGAGAGAGAAAGAGGGGGGGGGGATTTAACTCATTGTAATGCACAGAACGACCTGCCCTCTTTTGAAAAAAGGGGAAAAGGGAGCCATGCTTTGCAGAGCATCGCTCACACTGGTAGAATCCGCTACTCGCCCGCCGGAGTCCCCTGATTGTCCATCATGACACCGAGATAACCGGGAATAGGCCTACACGCCGTTTGCTAACAACAAAACGAATCACACCACACAATGATGTGAAAGAAAACAAAAAGCGAATGGATACACGACAATACCATGGGACCGACCGTCTGGCCTGCGAGAGAGGGTGAGTATGAAGTATCCATGTTTCGACTGGGTCGGTATTAGATATCATAAATGAGAAGGAAAGAAATGTGCTTTGTTAAGTGGTGTCCACGTGTAGCATAAAAACTGACCATGCACACTCACTAGCCTATATGGTGTTGGGGTGTTGGCATGATTCGCACAAAGCAAATAAACTCAAAGATAACGGACTTGCCTCCGACGTTGCACTTGCCATTGTTATGGCGGGCGTTAAAAAAATGCCTCTAGTAATTATGGATATGAATAAGGTTGACAAAGAGCCAGTATAATCACTATACACGTTACTGCACAAGTGGTCTCATATATATGGACTAGAGTTAGTCTACATAATGGACAAAAACGATGGAATGACTGCATGCTCATTATGCACCTGTTTGTTCGTCGCGCGACGCTTTGAGACAATGGGTCCGCGCACGGACCTACTAGGTTGAGTTCTCAATGGTTATCCGATAGCGGGAAGGTAAACTATCAAGCGGGTTTGTTACACATTCCAAATATCGGTTCATAAAGGACTGTGTCATTTAGATTTTTCATATGGGAGGGGGGATTCCCCCCCATCTAAAATGGCGTTTCCCTTTGTTTCTCCATCCCAAATATTGAATGGGTAATGCAGTGCAATAATCATAGCCGTCTGAATCCAAACTGCGTTCAAGCCTATACTTATATACATTAGTGAATATAATCTGTGTCAAGGCAGAAATAGCTCCCAAAGCCTATTGGAGCGCTTAGCAGCACTGTTGAGGCAGTAGCCTAGTTGCTGTAGTAGACAGGCTAGTCCTAATAGTAGTAGTGGAGGTAGTGGGGTAGTAGCCTTGACTCAATAATTGATCAATTCCATTTCAGTATATTTTGCACTGTTTTCATGAGGCAAATTGATGGATATAATGACTGAATTCAACACAACCTGAGATTACATCCAATAGCCTATTGGCATGCAGTTTCAAAAGCGTTTATCATGCGCTATAAACACTGGCGTTTTCTATTCTATATATGCACATGGATACTATGCACAATTCATTTAATTAATGCACATTATCTTGCTTATTAAAATATAAAATGTAAAATCGTTTTCATAGTGAATGCAAAGACATGAACAGACACATCCGTTTCATACTCTCGCTTTGAACTGGTTTCAAAACCACGGACAGCGAATAGGGTCCAGCATTGGACCTAAACAAATTCTTAAACGAAATTGTTCTAATGCCTCACACATATTAAACAATTCGACACAATTGAAAAAAGAAAATCGCTCGCGCGTGTGTCCATTATTAGAACATTACGTAATTAGTGTAACATTACGTAACTGATTATATAGCCAGTCAACTTCAAACCTTTAGGCTAAACCAATAGCCTAACTCACCTAGTAATATTATCAAACTAGCCTACTCACACAGATCGCTGTGCATTGACATGACAAAACAGGATTTAAAATCCTCTTTCTATTCGTTCTATGTCCATCACTATACACTTTAACAAGGTGCGTCGAGTAATTGCAATAGCTAAGAAACAGAGAGATTAGGTTTAAACTGAGATTGAAGTGATTATTCCTTAGTTTCAAGGGCATAGGAAGATGATTGGGGACGTTGGCTATAGAGAGAGAACATCTGTTTGCCCAGTGACGTCACCGCCCCCATGCAACCCTCTGGTGCAGAAGGCAGATGCCTTATTTGTTTGGCTAGAGCGCCATTAATCCTGAAGTCAGCCGGCGAGGGGAAAAGACCGGGCTGAGGGAGATCAGTCTCATTTAGTGGTATCGAAAACCGGACATGTACAACTCAGCTCAGCTCGTCCTCGGTCCCAGATGGATTTGTGAGGAGAGGAGCCTATATACCTTTGCCTTATGCGGTTCCACGGTGCGTTGATGGAATGCAGGAGGAGGGCAGTTTGAGGCTTTCGAATTGCCCCATTCTAGCTTTACAGAATCTCTTTGTTTTCCTTACTTGACCTGCGAGTAGACTGGTGCTATGCTTTCTCTTGTAAAGTACCGTCCAATTTTTCCAAGCAGAAAGCGACCTTTATGGATCTCTATTTGATTATTTTTTTAATGTAAGAGGAACACTTTTCCCCTGTTTGTAGGCTTTTCTCTCTTTCCCGTACAGGATTGCAGGATTGACTTTCTAAGGTTTGTGACGCATTTGGTGTTTTCTTCTCTTTTTTTGGTAGGTGTTTGATGGAGGAATACGACGTGGTTGAAGTTTTTGCCAAAACAGACATCATTTGAAAAAGATCAAATGGCCCGTCCCCCTTTTTGCCTCCGGAGACGGATTCGGACTAACCATCAGTTTGAATCTAGCCCCCAAAAACAGTGCTAGAGACGACTTTAACCCATTGCGCACGGGTGTCACCAAGCTCAATGGCCGCCGTAGTTCCATTTTTAATAGTTTTTTTTTCTATCAAATTACATTAAATTGTCATGGTGGTGTAATGTATATAGCCTACATTTATCAGCAGCTATGTAACCTTCCATTCCAGAATGCCACTCCAACTTCAAAGCACACTGACATCGCCACATAACTATTCGCACTGAAGGTCTGAAGGAACGGGTGTTGGTTAGTCTATATTGAACAAGGAATATTAGGGGCGGAAATGGCAAATAAGGAATGTTATGGGTGGATATGGCAAAATGTAGCACACACACACACACTGAGTCTTCTGAGGTTCTAGTTCTCCGTGTTCACAGCGGACCTTGATTTAATGTCTTACAATTAAGGCACGCGGTGAATGCCAAGAGCGGAGCCTGCTGTCATCTACGCGAGCGCACACAGCTTTCACTAAAACGACATACTAAAGCGATAACGGAAAAGGTTTGTGTCTGCAATTGTTGTCTGCAAATTCCCCTGTAGTCTATGTTGTATCGTTTTCTTTTTTTCAGAGTAAATAAAGCACCCAATACTACCAGCTCATGTCTTCAAGTTATGATAACTGATGTCATTTCAAATGCATGTAGCCTACGCTGTCGATATTCAACATTGTCTATTGCAGCTAAAACATATGCAGCTTAAACGTGTTAAAATATGTGGGAGGATGTTGTAAATGTGCCCTGTGGTCGAGTGTAAATGAAGGACCTTTGGTTGAGGTAGAGGCCTTGCTTACACACGATCCGCTCTCAAGGCGCTGTCCACCACCACTGGTGCTGAAACCAAGAGCAGCCCATTTTGTTTTAGTAGGCCTGCGCTATACGCGAACGCGTCAGAATAATATTATTATACACGAAATATACAGTAAGCTATTATATTGAATAGGCCTACACGAAAGCAGGGCACAGACGGATTTATCAAACAAAGGCACACAGCCTACATGCAGACCCACGCATACATATAAACGCACATCAGGACTCACATAAATATGCACACAAACACACAGGTCCACAAGAAGACACATAAACAGTTACAGCCACACAGTTCTACATTTCACTTAAAAATAGTAGCCTTCTTGTCTCCTTGTGAGGTTTACGTGTAATGACATTTGCAAGCAGTGACAACATAGCCTAATGTAACGATCAACCCCAATCTGTAGCCTCCTATACATGGGGTACGTAGGCTAATCCTTAGGCCTGCATATTTATTCACCTAGGATAATTTGAGTCAGAATCTGAACATATGATTCAGATTTAAATGTAGACTTAATCTCGAAAAATTGGAAGAGATGTGGAAATTGTATTTGTCAAAAGCATTTATTCATATCCAATCAAATAGGCCTATGTTGAATCGTTTCTTCGCGGTTTGCAGATTTACAATAATACCCATAGGTTTGCTATGCCACCTAGTGGCCGTTGCATACATGGGCAGACTTGAATACGTTGTACCCCAATGTAGGCCCCTACACAACACAGAGTGAGGGTCAACATGGCATGTCAAATCATTATATCAAGTTGACAAGGTTTTAGGGTAATCACTAGCATACAATATAGGATACAATTCACCAGAACCTTCTGTGGGAATGTGTATTTGATAGGTCAATAGGTATACAGTGTCGTCATTTTAAACAGCATTAAGTTGACTGTATCTTTCTCTGACAATCACATAGCACCACAGGAAGAAGAGAAGGCATTCCCAGGTGATGTAATACTTGTTTCACTACCCCCGGGTACCAGGGATTTGCTTGTTTTCCTATTTGACCAATGTTGAATTATGTCATGATTCCTCTCCCTCCTTTGGTCAGCAGTAGGAAATAACAGGATGTTGGCAGAGAGACAGAGAGAGAGAGATTGAAAATTAAAAAAGGGATTCTGCATAGTCTGTTAGAGACCCAGTAATATAAAGTCATCTTGGGTTATCTCCAGTGACTCTGGTGTTTGGCCAATGAAAATAACGGCATCCCTCCTGAGTACTTTTAGGTTATTCTACTGCTGCAGTGGGCCTCTATGAATGGGCCTCTATGAATGATCTCAGCCTCAAAAAGAGAGTCTGTTATCTCAGTGTTGAGTCGGTCAGGGCAGGACATGGCACAGTGAACTGACCTGACCTGAATACTAGCTACTCTAAGAGCAGAAGCAAACACAGTAATTGATCTGAAATGACCACTCTGGCATTGGGAAATTGCTACTCAACACAAAAATAAATCTCTTCATGTGATTGTGTTGCCATGCAACAAAACAGTTGTTCACATTCTAGCTGCCTATTAAACCAGAGGTTGACTGCTCTCTGATGATAGGAGTCTCCATAAAACAGCACTTAGACATCATTAATGCCCTAAGTGACATTCCTGGGGATAAGGCCGGTGGCTGTAATTCAGCTATAGGCACTTTAAAGTCATAGAGACGTCTACTCCATGGTTCACTTCACTCTGTCCTTGCAAGTTGCCTATGTTTTGACCAGGGCCCAGGCACTCCGAGGCAGCTGGAGAGAGCAGAGATACGGATGAGCATATAATGACTGTCTTGTCTTTGGAATGGGGCAGATTGTTACGTGTCTATCTCCCTCTGTGCTGCACATGATTGTTGTTTAATAAACCTTTGAAAATGTAAGTTGTCTACCATATCCTTGTATTCATAACTTCCACACCTTGGGGAAATGTATGATTTCTGACAAGACATCACATATTATTGAATTATCATTTATTACATAAGTATAAACACATATCAAATGATATTCATGGTCGAACAACGCAGTTATTTTTCAACGCAGAAAATTGAGGAAGTTAAATACATTTCAATTCCTGGATTTCAATCTCCTCTAAATTGTCTCGAATTCTTTCGAATTTGTATCATGCTTGTCCATGTCTATTGTTGATAATACTTGCAATGATTTCTTCACACAAAAAATCCTGATAAATACATACCGTAGCTCTTATCATAGTGGTTGTTGTATGCCACCGTGTGGTAGAAATGACTTACTACATTAAGACTCGAATATGAGACGGAGAACGATTTTGACCCTGGGGATTCCCTCAGCACATTATAGCTCAGAGACAGATCACAGGAAAAACTGTAAATGTGTGTGATGACAGTTAATAGTCGATGTAGAGTGACCAGTTGGAGGATGGAGACACAACAAACACACAGTCTCAAGACAGACATTTGGATCCATCATGTGTAGCTGGAATAGGAGCCATGTGGCCCTCTATTGAAGTATGAAGATTTCTGACACACTTTGATTTGGTGGTGAATTATCCCTTTATGATGTGCAATTAGACTCCTCAAGATATTTCTCCCATCTTTAATATGTAAAGAGTACTACACTCAACAATAATATCAATGCAACGTGTAACATGTAAAGTGTTGGTCCAATGTTTTGTGAGCTAAAATAAAAGATCCCAGAAATGTTCAATACACACTAAAAGCTTATTTCTGAGATTTTGTGCACAAATTTGTTTACATGCCTGTTAGTGAGCATTTCTCATTTGCCAGGATAATCCATCTCTCTGACAGGTGTAGCATATCAAGAATATGATTAAACAGCCTAATCGTTACACAGGTGCACCTTGTGTTGGAGACAATAAAAGGCCACTCTAAAATGTGCAGTTTTGTCACACAACACAAGGCCACATATGTCTCATACTGACTGCAGGAATGTCCACCAGAGCTGTTGCCAGATAATTTAATGTTAATTTTTCTAACTTAAGTAGCCTCCAAAGTCATTTTAGAGAATTTGGCAGTACGTTCAACCAGCCTCACAGCCGCAGACCATGATGACCATAATGAAAATGTCCCAGATCTTCCATGGCCTGCATACTCACCAGACATGTCACCCATTGAGCATGTTTGGGATGCTCTGGATCGAGGTGTATGACAAAGTGTTCCAGTTCCCATCAATATCCATCAACTTCGCACAGCCATTGAAGAGGAGTGGGATATCTGTATTCCCAGTCATGTGAAATCCATAAATTAGGGCCTAATGAATGTATTTCAGTTGATTGATTACCTCATATGTAACTTAACTGTAACTCAGTAAAATCGTTGAAATTGTTTTGTGTTACATTTATATTTTTGTTCAGTGTACTACTCAGTCAAGAGTTCTGGAGGAATTGGACCTGTCCTGTAATCACAATGAGCTCATCAAGCCCTGATCTATATGGTCGTCTTCATCCCTACAATCTCTCCATGATCAGCTAAGTGCTGACTGTGTGATGAGAGAAGAGATGAGGCAGGAGGGTGCTGAGCCTGTGAATGCTGTTTCCACATCCAGCCTCATCTTGTCTCATTAGCCCAGACTGATTGGGCATGAAGGTGTTCCCTCGCTGTCTCAGGATAAAGTGAGTGTCTTCGCCTCTCGCCAGACCATCATTCTTTAGTATTCCAGCATCAGTGCAAGCTGAGAAGCCCCTCACAGACACTACAGTATATCATTACAAGAGGCTGTGTAGGAAGCCTAATTGACCTGGTTGAAACCCAGAAACATTGACCTTGAGATTACACCTCAGTACCATGAGGATGCTGCTGACAGATAGGGGAGTGTGTGTGTGAGAGAGAGAGAGCAAGAGAGAGAGAAAGAGAGAGAGAGAGAGAGCAAGAGAGAGAGAAAGAGAGAGAGAGAGAGAGAGAGCGAGCAAGAGAGAGAGAGAGAGAGGGGGGGGGGGGGAGAGAGAGGGAAAGCGAGAGAGCAAGAGAGAGTGAGACAGACAGACAGAGAGCAAGAGAGATAGAGAGACATAAAGAGAGGGAGAGATAAAGAAAGAGAGAGACAGAGAGAGAGTGCGAGAGAGAGACATCGGGAGAGCAAGAGAGCGAGAAAGAGAGACAGAGAGAGAGAGAGAGAGAGAGAGAGAGACATCGGGAGAGCAAGAGAGCGAGAAAGAGAGCGAGAAAGAGAGAGAGAGAGAGAGAGAGAGAGAGAGAGAGAGAGAGAGAGAGAGAGAGAGAGAGAGAGCACATCCAATATCCAAGAGGTGTTGCTAATTCTGCAAAGTTTGATTAAGGGGAAATCTTTATTTCGGGGGTAAATAAATGATATGATCCCTCAGGAACACAGTTCTGAATTGTTTTCATAGATGTAGGATATACTTTATGTCAGTAGATGGCAATGTCAGCCCAAGTAATGTCTAGCCAGCATTACTTTTTTGGATGGTTTTGTTCTCTCTGAAGCCCAGAAGTATGAGGGGTTGCAAATAATTGATTATACTCAATCATTCAATGTATGCAGTTATTGACTTATTAAGATTACTTATTAGAACTTTATTTATTGTGAATAATACCTCAGCAAGCAAATCAGCACATTTTTTTTGCAGACAATTTAGTCATCATGCCATGATTATCTTATTATAAGATAGCTACGACTGCACATCTATTGTCTGGACAATATAAGCTCCTTATATGGGGAGAGGAACACGTTAAAGAGGCTTGGATCTGGGGGCCATCAACGATTTGTAAAAATGTAAATCATTTTAATCGAACCAGAAATTGAATAGCCTGGGTACCAGTTAGATGAGTGTATCATTCCACTCTTTGCCAGATCTTGTCGTGTCAAACCTTTGGCATGCCACAGAATACAAGGAGTGGAATGTTAGCAAAAAATATTATGCAATTCAGGCTAAAAACTGTAGGCTATTGCATGAATTACAATTCTCACGACACAGTTTGAACTGGCATAAAATAATTATTACTGTTTTATTAATCAATGGCTTGTACCAAATAGAAGCGTAAACTTTGAGTGGAATCAATATAGTGTAAGGTCTAAATGAAGGCCTTGTGATGAAGACAGCGGATAAAGCAGGGAGGGAGAAATGGTCAAACTTGAGGACAAATATAGTCTCGTGTCTCAGTAGTCAATGAAGAGTTATATTATCCGCCTGACTTATCCATCGTTCTGAAACGGAGAGGCGCATTTAGATTGCGCATTGACGGGTGAATGTCGCCACGCACGTCACTTTTAGAAACAGTGGTTTGGGATTCTAATAGGAGGCAGCTCCTTTCAAACATATGTACTCAAGCGTGTATACAGATGGTAACTCGAATAATAGACCCGAGCGCCTCTTTATAAAGCTGTAAGCAGCTCCTTAGATCACAACGTGTGCGCGCGCAGAGCCACTATACCCAAACGGAGAGGGACAGAGAGATACAGAGGGAGGAGGGAGAGAGCACGAGGGATTGTTTGTTACCGTTTAAATCCCATTAATTCAAACGTTAACCTGATTGGGTACAGAGAAGGAGGAAGAGAGAGTGAGAGAGAACTGTGTCCCAATAGGCGAATCCTCTTCATATTAACCCGCCTCGAGATAATGATGTAAAAGACCCCGTTCTTGCGCGTGAAGCTGATCGCCGTAGAGATCTGCTGAAGGTGAATCAGAGCGAGATAAGGAGCGCGAGCGCAGAGAGCAGAGCGAGAGAGCAGAGCAGAGGGAAAGAGAACCGAAGTGTCTCCAGCATCTCAGTTGACAAGTCGAGCAATAATAAGCGATCAAGAAAAACTCACTCTCTCTGACAGCTCACAAGGCAAGAAACGTATACAAGAGCCGTCGCCGGGAGAGAGTCTCCAGAAACGGCCACCACTAAAGCAGCGTCTGGAGGAGAGGAAGTGCTATGGACAGGAGAATGAACTTGAACGGACCAGGAGATATTTTCCACAAAACTCTCAGCGCGGTCTCCAACAAAAAGATGGACTCCTTCAGGTCGGCGGCTGGTGTTGACCTGCCGGGGTCCAGGGACCACCAGTCACCCATCAGCTGTTTTGATCAGACCGACTCGGACCCGATTCAACCCGGTGGACTGGCTGGGGGTCGAGGGGGGCCACTGGGTCTGCCTACCGGATCTTTGTGCGTCAAATTCGGAGAGAGCAGCAACAGGACCTCGGCAGCAGAGAGCAGTGGCGGGGAGCAGAGCCCGGACGATGACAGCGACGGCAGATGTGAGATGGTTCTCCTGGCCGACGGGAGAACTGTGGCCGCCGGTAAACCGGAGGGAGGTAAGAAAAACAAAGAGCAGAAAACACTCAGACTAAACATCAATGCGCGGGAGAGACGGAGGATGCACGACCTGAACGACGCGCTGGATGAATTGCGCTCTGTCATCCCGTACGCGCACAGCCCCTCCGTCCGGAAACTCTCCAAAATCGCCACTTTGCTGCTCGCCAAAAACTACATCCTCATGCAGGCGCAGGCTCTGGAGGAGATGAGGAGGCTGGTGGCCTATCTGAACCAGGGCCAGGCCATCTCAGCGGCGTCCATACCCGCCACCACGGCCCTTGCTGCTCCGGGTCTACCAGGTCTGAGTGCAGGGATAAGTGCGTACGACCAGCCGCCTGTTTACCCCTTCGCCACCGGATTGGCCGGGTCATCCTGCCCTGACAAATGTGTCCTTTTCAACAACGTCACCTCGAGCCTGTTTAAACAATGCACTGACAAGCCTTAGCTGACTCATAACAACGAGCCAGTACCAGAGACTCAGAGAAGCACATGCGAGAGCGAACAACACTTTTTAGAACCTACGGCGACTTTGGAGAGAAGAGGTTCGAAGTCAGTGTAGACCGAGAAAAGTGAATCCGATGATGAGTACATTTATAACATTTACAAATGCATTGGAAGAAGCGCTTTTTGTTAAGACAACGCTTGATTGTGTATATATAAAGCATCCTTTAAGTGCTGGTATGAATGAAAGTGAAAAACCAAAACAGAAATGTACGAGTGTCTCGCAAGTGGTGATGGATTGACAGTTGTTTACCACTGCGGAAATATGGACCCTGTGTGAAAAGTTGTGACCTGACAAAAACACGCGACCATTTCACTTGAATAGATGGAACAACTTAAGACATTAGTTAAAATAAGAAACCACAACCTTGCTGCTTCACTTACTTTATTTATAACTTAAGAGGGTTTTTCTTATTGGTGGTTATTTTGTGATCTTTTGAGAATGTGTTGAGCAACTAAGAGTCTGTGGGAAAGCAAAATGAGCTCAAATGAATACGAAATTGGTTGTTTTAATCTCTCAATACAGAGTTTATAGTCATTTATATATTTTTGTTGTATCAAACACTTGTGCTACATTGGCAGTTTCCTTGGCACTGTAATATAATTATATTTGAGTATCTAAAAACTTGTATATTCAGTTCATGTTCTTTTCAATTTGTCCTTTTTTATTTCTTGATTTGATACATTTTATTTGCATGGTGGTACTGTATTCTGCATTAGCGACGTGTCTAATTTGCGTCATTTCTTACACACTCATGCAATAAGGCCGAGGTCTTGATGGATCAGGAGCGCTGTCAGGTCAAGCAGTGGATTATTGTAGATACATTAGTTATTATAAGAATAAAGAGGGCCATTTGTATGTGTTGATGTGTTGGAAAGCTTTATTAAAATATTTTGAACAAAACGAAAATCTTCGTCTGGTCGTCTGATGAAATCACTGAAACTGGAGTAATTTAAGAAAACGAAGCCGGGACTGAAATATATTTTTCAGAGAAAGGCCACTTTGTCTCATATATCTTGAAAAAATCTGAACGTGGGATAAGGAAATAATAAAAAAATATCTGAAGAAATGGGCTTGTGCACCTAATTATCAACTATAAATATTATAACATAATAATTATCTATTCATGGCCCATAGCCTAAATAACGATTCCGTTAATGTTTAACTAAAACCATAACGAGCTTGTTGATACATGCCAAGCATGTTGTAAAAAATAATAATGAGTTGATCATTTTACGCTCCATCACAAACGGTAACTTTTCTGGACCTTGAGATGTAAAGTCACACGAAGCCTTGGGAGCAAAGGCCAGACGTGGTGGACAACGTTGCCCCGCGGCTAGAAGGGCATGTCTGTTTGTATTACACCACAAAGCTCGGCCAGGCTTAATTATTATTATTAAAACAATTTCCATGACGCTGTCTAATAATTTGTTAATTCGACAACAACTGTGTATGAAAACTGTCGACTGTAATACCTACATTCGTTTAATGAAACACATCGTTAAGGCAATTAGACCTCCAGAATGTGATTAAGGAACGTAATTACGACACTGTTCATTGCAGTAATTGGGTGTCTTTAATCACGACGTAGCACAGTGATCAGCGGCACTGCCGTTGGTGTGTTTTGTCCTGTATTGTCCTGCTTCTCTAGTCCATCTGCAGGACTGAGAGGTAAAAGACAGGGCCAAAGGGCAACCCCGGAAAATTGTGTTCAAACGGAAGCAATTGTGTATTATGCTAGAAATCACACATTTAATCCAATTCATGTAGGCTATACCACACTAGGAAGTGGTCAAAGAGGATATCTTGGAAATTGGATAAATCATCTGATCTACATTTTTAAGCCTTCAACTTTTCTCTCTGTTGCAAATGACTGCGACAACTACAGGCTATTTGATACGGTGATGTTTCACAGCATCAGTAAATATATTAAACCTTTTTTGATTAACTAAAATAAATTAAGAAATTAAAACAAAATCAAATGACAACAAAAAAATTAACACAAATTATAATTATTGACAAAATAATGGTAATTCAAGATAATATATAAGAACAAATTGATTTATATATTTTTAAATATTTGGTACTATAGCTTTAATTTTTATAAAGTATTCTATGAAGTATCAAAATCATGTTTTGTTTATATCCATATTGAATAGCTGAGCCACTTAGTTGGGTCTTCGAAGTAAAAGTGAACTATTTGATGACAGTAGTCGTCAAAGCAGCGTTTCAGCACCATGGACAGCACCATTCTTCATTTTGAGATGTTGTCAGTGGGGCTCGCCGAAGACAACTGCGGAATGTTTGTTTCAACTGATCAACTATTTTAGAAGCAGATAGACATGGGTATATTGACACAGCTCTGTCAAAGACCCTTTCGTCAGTTAACTATGGGATAAGTCTACACTCGCTGGCCAATAGACAGAGAACTAAACTATTTATCTGGAAAGCCTATAAGGCTGTCTATAATAATGGAAAACAATTACTTGTAATTTATTTGGATTCATCTTTGAAATAAACAATTCAATAGAATTATAAAATGCATGATATTATTTTTCATTTAAAGGTATTTCACATAAATTCGAAATAACCTACACTTGTATTGGTTCTAAAGCAGAAACATGGATTTAGCAAATAAATAACAGTGAAATATAGCCCAGTATGCCTCTATGTACATGTTGTCCATTTAAATAATTTACATCTGATACAAGAAGCTCAGAGAATTGAGGGTATTACACACTGGCAGTGTGTCTCACCGTAGAATATTCTAGATTATAATACAACAAAAAACCAAACACACGTTTATAAGCAGTGTTTCCTTCAAGTGAAAGCTGATATCATACAAAGTCTTGTACATTTGCCATCACTATTCTAAGGATCTGAATATCCATCTGACATGGTGTATTCTACCTAGTTCACGGCTTTGTCATATTTCTGTGCCAGTTTCCAATCTAGAGCCCAGTGTGTGTATGTGAGCCATTTAGACAACAGGGTCATTACACTGTCCTATCTAATCCCATCAAGAGCATAAACGGTTTGAATCACCACACAATGAACCTTAATCAGGAGGGGAAATAATCAGGCACACATCAAGAATGGCTCTGGCATAGAAATACTGTCAGCAATTACTGCTAGAAATCAACTAGTTTCAGGAGCTGACACACAAGACTGGATTGTTTCAGCTTTCAGCACTTTTTCCACTCGTAAAATAACTGCAGTGCACATTTTTACACCCACCATAGTAATGACAGACAGCTAATTGGGCTATTGGAAACCGAGACTTCACAAAAACATTAATTATGCAATATGCATTAATGCATAAACGACTGGAGAATTTAAACCATACTAATACTCACATTAGCCCAATAGACCCTCTTCCCCTGGCGAGAGAAAGAGCCATGTGTGTGAAGAAGAACCAGAACATTATCAAAAGGAAACAGGAAGAAGGCACCTATGGTTCAAAGCAGCTAAACTGAAAATATTATTCAGAATGTGATGATTTCTACAGTGGTAAACTGTGTGAGGTAGCTTGATATCATTGTGTTTGATCAGTTTGTTATCTTATCCTGAGTCTTTTGTTGTTTTCACTGATTCAGACATTCAAGTTTGTTTAGGAGGGAGTTTTGGAGAGTTTGACTGTCATTCCCCCCCATCACATCAGTTAATTCTGTATAAGTCGTAGCTAGATGAGTGTAGCTGTGGCGTACTGTCTGAGCCAACATGAGGGCAGATTCCCAAACTCTGAACAGTACATTTATGGTTCTCTGGCTCCTGTATGGCAGGACAGTGGTAAACGAAGAGGAATACAGCTAGGTATCTGACAGTAGCCAGCAGGCTAACAGTAGCCAATACCCAGTTTATGGCCAGACTCAGAGGTCATGAATAAAAGAGGAAAGATAAAAAGCCCTATTTTCATAAACCATCAAATATTCAATTGACCATATCTAGAGCCACCAGGGTACCTATTCATAACATTCATGTGATGTACACTAAGGATGATAAACATAAAATACACAGAAGCGCAGTGATTTCAACATATCAGTAACAGGCAAAAACTCTGGGAATTGAATGACCCACATCATGTCATAAAGGGGGAGTGAAGATACATGTCCTGCATTGGGCTCAGCCACCCAATATCAACTGCTGGGCTGTACAGACGTAGGATCTTCATTTGATCACTCGTTTGTTGCTGAGAATTTTCTTGCCAGCAGGAAATGCAACCTTGTAGTGTATTTGAGGTGTAAAAAGGCTTCTAAAGTTTGTAATTTCCACTCTGACATTTCTGGCTTGATTTTCCCGTACATAAAATGTATCAACCTCTACACAAATGTCCATTAATTATAATTCACAAAATAATTTACATTTCCCGTTGCTGCATGATTATTTTCCTGCTTTAGCAAACCCGCTCACATTAAGATACTACATCTGTAACTCCTTTTGGTCAGGCACAAGCTACCAATGTGTCATGTAGGTAACCTAGGCATGCAGACCACACTGTTCAATGCAGATCTACAGAATACTGAAAAAGGGGCAATACTGAAACTAGGACTGGGGGGCTTATCGAAACAAATTAGAAAGTAAACACAACAAGTGAGATCAGATTAGGATTATGTTAATATACACAGTAAGAATAGTTCATGTATGCTCATCCTAAGACTCTGTTTTGCAATTGGAATGTGTTTTGCTCATTTGAAGGCACACTCTGGTCACATGGAGGATGTTGTATGGCCTAGGAAAACTCTACCCCCCTGAAAAAGTAATTACAGTGGCCTGAAATGAACTGCTGGCTGTGTGGTTTCTCTGACTGAGTAAAAACTCATATAGGGTATGAGATGAATAAGTAACACAATCATTCTTCTACTGTCCATTGCTTTTTATCTTAATTTCATTCATACATGATTTATTATCGATATGTCTACATGTTTACACACATCAGTTACACATACAGTATTTATCTAATGTTAACAATCAGTGATGCATACATGTATTAATATATTTGTTGTATGTGCTTGTCTTTAGAGTGATTGCAAAGAGGATGTTTGAGTGTCAGCCTTGAGGTCAGCTGAACATATGGCCCAATGTTTGTCCCTGACTGGTTGACTGACTGACTGACTGACTGGTTGGCTGACTGGCTGGCTGACTAAGTGGCTGGCTGACTGGATAACTGAATGACTGACTGACTGGTTGGCTGACTGGCTGGCTGACTAAGTGGCTGGCTGACTGGATAACTGAATGACTGACTGACTAACTGACTGGTTGACTGGCTGACTGACTGACTGGCTGTCTGGCTGACTGGATGACTGTGTCCTATACGTGACCTAGTAGTGTGAATATCCTCTCATCTGAAATATGTAATTATACAGTAACATCCAGAAACCTTCTCCCTCCCCTCCATGTTAATCAGATTAAGCCCTATTCAGCGTAATCTCCCAATCTCAGTTCAACGGTGGCGCCTTCCTTTGTGCTGTAATCTGATGTCCTTTTATTCCCCTGGGATTACAAGGCACCATCCGGCAGACACAGCAGTAATTTGTGGTGCTGTTAGAGTTGGGATTGGCAGAAGTTGTTTGGTTGTTTGGTTGTTCAGTTGTTTACTCCACTGAACCAATTCAACGTGAGGACAGGAGGACAAAGCCATAAGAACAAGGTTGATGGTTCTGATTAAAGGAGAAACATGTAATCTTTTTTTGCATTGAGATTTCAGAAAAATATTGGATTAAATGTCCTTGCTCATAGACTGTCCCTGTGAAGCCAGGGAACTAGATCACATAACCAGTACTCTAGGAAAAGCTTTGAGGGTTTATCACAAATTGTTGTAAACAATTGTATCTTGAATTATAAAACGGTAAAAAAAAAAAACATAGCCTATTTCACAATGAATTGTGTAAGCATAATAATAACGTTGGATCCAGAAATATGCAAAAATATATGTATGTGTGTAATAACTTAGCTACCTCATCAGTATGCGTGTGGTGACCTTCCCTGGGTTTCTCAGAGCTGTGGCCGGGCGGGATTAATCTCCTCTCGGTGATATTCATTAACCAGGGCTTCCACATTACACTAAAGACATGAAGATGACACAATTACCATGCAAGTCACTCACCACGCGCTCATCATCATCATCATGATCACACACTGCTACTGCTCATCATGTGACCATAGAGGAAGAGACCAATGGAGAGGCCAGACTAAGGGGCAGAACAATCTATGACAAAAGGACAGCCTTTAGGAGACTCCTGCTTTGGGTCGTTTTAATGGTGAATATTTACACATCAATCTCTTTACATGTTCACATATTTGCCCAAACATTTAACCTTTACCTGATTGTATTGTCTATTTTGTATTACAATCTGATCTAAAGATTAGGATTACAGGTCAAAAGCATGGCAGAGGTTGTCTTTGTTATTGTAAATACAAACATCAAAACATAAAAATAAAGGAATTGTTTTCAGATCCATGGGGGGAGGGGGGGGAGGGGGGGGACTAGATAGATTTGTATTTGATTTAAATATTTGATTTATACATTTTCAGTTTTACAAACAGACAGATAACAACAGCCAACAAAACCTAAATAGATTTCAAGCTTTTTCAAATGCCGACAGCTAAACTTTCAGTCTAATATGTAATATTAGAACCTCTTAAAAATGGATTTGCTTTCAGGAAAAATACAAGCAAAGGAGACAGAACAGGAGTAATCTTTGAACAAAGCCAGAGAAGCCTTTTGGGACCAATATCAAAACATCAGAACAAACCCAGGTGTTCTGTTCACTGTAATACATTGTGTGTTTAATATCCATTAGTAGATGTAATATCAATGTTCTGTCTGTCTGTGTGTGTGTGTGTTTGTGTGTGTGAGGTTCCTAAAAGGCGAGAATGGCGTGCATGGTGGATGTGAATCCAGGGCCAGGCCAAGCATAACGAGAGCTGCCCTGTGTCCTTGGCTTCTCCACAGACTTCACCTAACACTGCTCACACTCCCTGCACAACCCATTTTATGGCTAATTTCCGGCAATTTATCCTGGCAGTTTCAGAAGAGATTCCTGCGGGAATAATGTGCATAATTTGCATAAATCAGCCTGATAGAATGCATATCAGCGTGTAGCGGCCTGTCCGACGCCGAAGCGTTTACTTTGTAATCAAAACTGACTCTCTTCCACCTGCAGACACACCAGGGCCATGAGATGAGGCCCCGGGTTTAGGAACGTAATTACAATGGAGTCAAACACACACAGACAAGACAGACAAGACAGACAAGACAGACAAGACAGACAGACAGACAGACAGACAGACAGACAGACAGACAGACAGACAGACAGACAGACAGACAGACAGACAGACAGACAGACAGACAGACAGACAGACAGACAGACAGACAGACAGACAGACAGACAGACAGACAGACAGACAGACAGACAGACAGACATTCTCTACTGCTTCTCTGTATTTCGGCTGATCTTTCCAGTCCTCGGCTGATGTCTTGGCTGATCTTTTCAGTCCTCGGCTGATGTCTCGGCTGGTTGTGCTCTGTGTCCTGAAGCTATGTGTTCTGTCCTACCATATGGACTGTACTGTGGTGTAACAGGGTGAGCTCTCTAAAAGTGACAGAGCAGTAGCAGTAACAGTGTGTCTGTTGGCCTGCTGAACCTCGCTGTGTCAAGTTGAGGAGAAGAGACTGTGGTCAGCCCGCCTTCTGCTGTTATTAATGTGACGGACAGTAAGACTTTACATATTCTACTGGACTGCCTTCGTTACTATAATCACACAGTCAAATCACAGATAGAACAATGAGACAGATATTTCACTGGATCTATAAATATGAAGCATCCGGTTGGCTTTTCCACTCACTACCAAATATGGTAGTGAGAGGAAGCCCACTGGCAGGCAGTGGGAGAAGATGGAACGAGATGGAAATATGCAGATGCATGCTAAAATGCGCCAATAGGATATTGCTAGCGCGTGCTTGGCTCTGCCTACCTCCTTGCTTGTCCTGTCCACTATGACTAATTTGTTCCCATTGGAAATGACAGGCAGTGGTCTATCTTGGTTTAGTTAAACATCTTTGTTCAAATCGTCTTTGTTGGAGAGGAAGAAAAGAAGAAAGAGGGGGAATCAAAAGATAACCAGGAAGAAGCACTATGGGACAACCCATTCCCATTGGTCCTCTACTGTTGACTTGATGAGACCCTATCTCAGATGACAATTGTGTGTGTGTGTGTGTTTGTGTGCATGTGTGCTTATGCCTGTATGTGTGTGTGACAGTGGTCCGCTATGCGGACGTTAATCACAGTAATGCAGGCAGGAGAAGCAGCGGCTCACTGATGGAGCGCTAAATGACATGCCTGCCCTCACCCACCATAACCAGCCCATCTGAGGGGGTTCATCCACCGAGACCAGCCCCTGTCTGGGGGAGAGGAGATGGAAGAGAGGGGGTGGGGGTATGAGGGTGTGGAGGTTCAGGCTGGTGCTGAGGCGCCATCCAGACAATAATTACTGGATGACTGCGGTCACATTAGGGTTCAGTCAAAGCAGATTAATTTAGACTGATAGCATTGCTGCCCACCTAAATGCAGATTTTCTTAATAAGAGTGAAATTGTGTCTCTGATGGGGTAAAGAGCTGAGAGGTTTCCTATATGGTGGCGCATAAGTGTGTGCATGTGCGTGTGTGTGTTCGTGAGAGATGTGACATGAGTGTGTGTGGCGTGTGAGGTCCTCCAGTAGTTACCCAGAGACAGAGTGAATTACCCAGAGCAGAGGAAACAGCATCTGTTTGTGTGCTTGTGCCGAGCAAACAAGGCAATTTAGAACACACAAAGGGAGCAGCTAATAAACACAACCTTATTCCCCGTCTCACACGCCTGGGTCTGAATATTCAACCACCAACACAGGGGAAGACGCTCTGCCTGTGTGTATGGGGGTGGGGACCGACTGAGTGAGTATTTGTGTGTGTGTGTGTGTGTGTAAATCATTCATCATCACACACTGAGAGGCGTGCCAGAGATCCCTGGGTAGAGCAAGTGTGCGGCCAGTTACACACTGTCTTTGTCGGTAACACCATGGCAACACCGACATGAAGACCCGTGGTTCTAGGTGTTCAACTGAGGGACACAATGTAATGGAAGATATTCAAGTGGCTATGCACTGTATCTTACAACATTATTTCTGATGTTGGACACTATATAACCCTGAAGATCTGGATCCCGACATGCCTCATGGGCAGTTGGACTAAATGTGTTCTAATGAGGCCTGCAGCGTGGCTCGCCAGTCGCCACCACCACCATCCATGTGACAAGCAGCCAAAGTGACACCCGATAAGGTTATGTGCCATTCTGAGCACAAAATGGCTGCCATGCACCAAGGCTAACCCTTCACTTCATATCACAACCCAACACAGACCAGGACAGTATATTGGTGAGTGCTCATGTACTTCCAGGTCAGGAATGAAAGAGAGAGACAAAATAAGTGCAAAAGAGGAGATTAATCCGAGTTATTACATTGATTAGATTTCCAGAGAGCTAATTAACAGATGTTAGGACACGGGCCCTGCCAAGGATCAGTGGATGCTAATGAGGACCAATCGGCTTCAGCTCTGTAATTTCACCACTAATGAGAGTGGTTTAAATGTAAAGTTTGAAGGGAGGAAAGTGGGGGAGGAGGAATGGAGAGAGGGATGGAGAGAAGGATGGCGGGATGGAGGGGGTTAGTGGAGAAACTCCGGAGTGCCCTTGTCTTCTAGTAGTTCTCATTAGTACCATTAACAGTCATGTTTTACAACCTCAGCAAAAAGGAGAATTCAATTATCCTAAAGTTTTTTTTTGCACAATAAAAACATTTTATTATTAGTCAATTAACAGGACTGTTTAATGTCTGAAGGTCACACTGCCCCTTGTCTTGTGTTACGATAAGCGCTTCCATGAGTAACGGGGGCAGTATCTTTTAATGGATGATCAGTGCTCTCTCTCTCTTCCTCCCCCTCATGTTAATTCCTCCATAGCTTAGCCTAGCTGTGTGTAGAGTGACCTGAGGTGGTTTGTGATTCCCTCCCAGACGTGATGTCATGAATCAACCTCTTCCTGATGCTGTTCTCTGGACTGGAGGAACATAAGAACTCTGATCACTGTGGAGAGAGTCTGGAGGAACACAAGAACTCTGGTCACTGTGGAGGGAGTCTGGAGGAACATAAGAACTCTGGTCACTGTGGAGAGAGTCTGGAGGAACATAAGAACTCTGGTCACTGTGGAGAGAGTCTGGAGGAACATAAGAACTCTGGTCACTGTGGAGAGAGTCTGGAGGAACACAAGAACTCTGGTCACTGTGGAGAGAGTCTGGAGGAACATAAGAACTCTGGTCACTGTGGAGAGAGTCTGGAGGAACACAAGAACTCTGGTCACTGTGGAGAGAGTCTGGAGGAACATAAGAACTCTGGTCACTGTGGAGAGAGTCTGGAGGAACATAAGAACTCTGGTCACTGTGGAGAGAGTCTGGAGGAACACAAGAACTCTGATCACTGTGGAGGGAGTCTGGAGGAACATAAGAACTCTGGTCACTGTGGAGAGAGTCTGGAGGAACATAAGAACTCTGGTCACTGTGGAGGGAGTCTGGAGGAACATAAGAACTCTGGTCACTGTGGAGAGAGTCTGGAGGAACATAAGAACTCTGGTCACTGTGGAGGGAGTCTGGAGGAACACAATAACTCTGGTCACTGTGGAGGGAGTCTGGAGGAACATAAGAACTCTGGTCACTGTGGAGGGAGTCTGGAGGAACATAAGAACTCTGGTCACTGTGGAGAGAGTCTGGAGGAACATAAGAACTCTGGTCACTGTGGAGAGAGTCTGGAGGAACATAAGAACTCTGATCACTGTGGAGAGAGTCTGGAGGAACATGAGAACTCTGGTCACTGTGGAGAGATTCTGGAGGAACATAAGAACTCTGGTCACTGTGGAGGAAGTTTGGAGGAGCATAAGAACTCTGGTCACTGTGGAGGGAGTCTGGAGGAACTTAAGAACTCTGGTCACTGTGGAGAGAGTCTGGAGGAACATGAGAACTCTGGTCACTGTGGAGAGATTTTGGAGGAACATAAGAACTCTGGTCACTGGGGAGGGAGTCTGGGAGAGGGTACTGTGGTTAAAGTGGAGGGAGTCTGAAAGAGGATACTGTGGTTAAAATGGAGGGAGTCTGAAAGAGGATACTGTGGTTAAAGTGGAGGGAGTCTGAAAGAGGATACTGTGTTTAAAGTGGAGGGAGTCTGAAAGAGGATACTGTGGTTAAAGTGGAGGGAGTCTGAAAGAGGATACTGTGGTTAAAGTGGAGGGAGTCTGAAAGAGGGTACTGTGGTTAAAGTGGAGGGAGTCTGGGAGAGGATACTGTGGTTAAAGTGGAGGGAGTCTGAAAGAGGGTACTGTGGTTAAAGTGGAGGGAGTCTGAAAGAGGATACTGTGGTTAAAGTGGAGGGAGTCTGGGAGAGGGTACTGTGGTTAAAGTGGAGGGAGTCTGAAAGAGGATACTGTGGTTAAAGTGGAGGGAGTCTGAAAGAGGATACTGTGGTTAAAGTGGAGGGAGTCTGAAAGAGGATACTGTGGTTAAAGTGGAGGGAGTCTGAAAGAGGGTACTGTGGTTAAAGTGGAGGGAGTCTGAAAGAGGGTACTGTGGTTAAAGTGGAGGGAGTCTGGGAGAGGGTACTGTGGTTAAAGGGGAGGGAGTCTGGGAGAGGGTACTGTGGTTAAAGTGGAGGGAGTCTGGGAGAAGGTATTGTGTTTAAATAACTCTTTAGTTCTAATGTCATGATTCTGTCGTTTGTCTTTATGGAGAAAAAACAACTAAAGGAAGATTACTATAGAAGCAGTTTGAGAGATTCTGAAGAGTAGCTGGTGCGACAATGCAGAATAAGTGGCATATTAGCCCCTACAGGTTAAAATAGCCAGTACTCCAGTACTACCAGACCCTGAACAAGTGATAATTGATAATATAGTACATTTAAAAGGAAGAATCAATCTGTTGCAAATGGGATGAGAGAGAGAGAGAGAGAGAGAGAGAGAGAGAGAGAGAGAGGGAGAGAGGGAAGGAGGGAGGGAGACAGAGAGAGAAAGAAAGAAAGAGGGAGTGAAAGAGGGAGAGACATGGAGGGAGAGAGAGAGAGACAGAGGGAGAGAGAGAGACATGGAGGGAGAGAGAGAGACACGGAGGGAGAGAGAGAGAGACATGGAGGGAGAGGGAGAGAGAGAGACAGAGGGAGAGAAAGAGAGACATGGAGGGAGAGAGAGAGAGAGAGGGATAGAGAGAGAGAGACATGGATGGAGAGAGAGACCTGGAGGCAGAGAGAGAGACAGAGGGAGAGAGAGAGACATGGATGGAGAGAGAGAGAGACATGGAGGGAGGGAGAGAGTGAGAGAGAGAGAGACATGGAGGGAGAGAGAGATGTGGAGGGAGAGAGAGACATGGAGGGAGAGAGAGACATGGAGGGAGAGAGAGACATGGAGGGAGAGAGAGACATGGAGGGAGAGAGAGACAGAGGGAGAGAGAGAGACATGGAGGGAGAGAGAGAGACATGGAGGGAGAGAGAGACATGGAGGGAGAGAGAGAGACAGAGGGAGAGAGAGAGACATGGAGGGAGAGAGAGACATGGAGGGAGAGAGAGACATGGAGGGAGAGAGAGACATGGAGGGAGAGAGAGACAGAGGGAGAGAGAGAGACATGGAGGGAGAGAGAGAGACATGGAGGGAGAGAGAGACATGGAGGGAGAGAGAGAGACAGAGGGAGAGAGAGAGACATGGAGGGAGAGAGAGACATGGAGGGAGAGAGAGAGACAGAGGGAGAGAGAGAGAGAGACAGAGGGAGAGAGAGAGACATGGAGGGAGAGAGAGAGAGACAGAGGGAGAGAGAGACATGGAGGGAGAGAGAGAGACAGAGGGAGAGAGAGACATGGAGGGAGAGAGAGAGAGACAGAGGGAGAGAGAGACATGGAGGGAGAGAGAGAGAGACAGAGGGAGAGTAATAATAGAAACCAGAAGGTAAAGAAGTGAAGCACCATTAAAGAGGTGGTTGTTATTTATTCATCTGATGATAGTTATTAGAGATTGAGTCTCCCTGACAGGTACGTCCCATTCACTTACTGATGAGGCGTGTTTATCATTAGAATCAATGATAAACAGCACCTCATTTGAATCAACTAATCTATCACAAGTAATGAGTTGGGTTGGAAACAAACTCTAGTAAATAGTCAAGGAGAATGAATGCCTTCTAATGGATTACTGGTGTTGATGATTAGACTGCTGTTGAACATTAATGTAGAGACAGCCAGACGATGACATGATCAGTGTGGGAATTAACATCCTTATTGTTTATTTATTTTCATTTAAGGAGATTAAATCTGTGGTTGGTTTAACTTCATAAATTCAGTAATATGAATGAAATGTTTCCATGCATGCCCACATGAAAATAATTCTGTCAACTGTGCTCTCCGGGCTACGTAATGGATAAACTCACATTCAAACCGGCTTTTTAACCCCAACAATGGTCCATTGAGCCTCGGTGAGCATGTGTGTCTGTCAGCTCCTTGGTTGTCATATGACACATGAGCCAGGTACCGACAGTGAGATATTTGTTTAACCGAGCCTAAGACCAACCATCCGACCGACCTTATGATGCAGAAAAAGATGGCTGAAATTACAATGCGGATATAACTACGGTCATAGGCAATAAAACTTTGTCATTTTACCCCCCCAGGCATGGCCCCCATTAAGCCAATTTATCACCCTGTAAGAAGGCCATGACGGCAGATTCAGTTCACCTGTCATCTCCTTCTCAGACTGACTGACAATACACAGCGGATGGTCTGGTTCAAGCCTGTCTGCTAACGGACATCTCCAGGTATCTTGAACATCGGCCATGATGAGAGTGATCAGAGCGAACGCTGAGGTCATTAGAGAACGCAAAACAACAACAGCCCGACGTGGAAATATCTATATTGACACCCATTGAAGTATTGAAGTCCAAAATGTCAGACATCAAGATTCAAAATGATGACAGGCAATGACAAAGCCTACAGTAAAGTGAAATTTGAATATGAAAAAAACAACAGAACATTAACATGGTGGCGCTGGACTATCTTGTCAGGTGTTTTGAGGCAGTTGTTGGATGTGTCACATTTCTAATGACCTTCCCGGAGAGAGACATCCACATTTGCATTTTGGGTCCCTGCTCCTTGTAATGAAAAAGGTAGAGGGGTGCATAATTCACTGGGTCTGTCAAAGCCACTCACGCCCCCTTACACACAGCTCAGAAACGTCACCCCTTCCCTCCCTCTCTTCATGACCAGCCTTTAGAGCTCTTCTTCTCTCCCTCCATCCAATGTAATCAAATACAACGTCTCCTCGAGAGCTCCTCAGAGCGCATGCTCCTGTGCAGTGTAGACAGGGTAGATTTATGTAATCGGGAGCTTGTTAGGGAGATTTCTCAGGCCTATTGACAGTGACGCGCGGGACAGTCGGGCTGATATGACGTGTGGACGGGGGATTCTGCTGCACCACCACACAGAAGCAATTAGAGGTCTACATTCCCAGACAGGTCAGGACTCTGATCTATGGTGGAGGGCCGTCGTGCGCTTTAGTGTCTTTATTAAGATGACATGGATGTCCCGAACACCATCTTCCAATGACAATCACGCGGTCGTCATGGAGAACGGGGGACGGCAATCAGTGAGATCACTTTCTGGCTACGAGTCCAGTGTTGACAATCCACGTGCAGCCGAGTGTGTTTTCCAAATGAACTGGTTTTGGAAATGAGTAATTGCGAAACAAAGGCGGACTGAAGTGACAGTACTTGTGAGATGATAGACGGATGTAGCTGGCTGGAGAGATGTCAAAAGGAGACAGGAGTTTTTACACAGGGTGAAGCCCCGTTCAAAGATACCACTTGGAGACAGTGTTCTGGTGGCTGCAGAGGCAGGGTTGTTAATTAGACATGATTCTGTTGCAGTTCGACAAGCTCTATTTAAACACACATCATTTCCTCCCTGGCGTTACATGGATACACTCTGGCTACTGTAATTAGTTCAGTCTGTTCATTATTCTAATTAGCCATTATGGTTTTCAAGTGTTGTTAAACGTTTCAGCCATGTAATGTGCCACTAATGCAATGTTTTTGAAAGGTCTTCCTTCTCCTGTGAATGGAAAGCTGATTTTGCAGCACGTAAAAACTTTGCAAAGCATTACTTATCCCAAATAGCATTAATACCACCCTTTGTGTCAATGGGCATCACCGTTTAAAGGTTACTTTCTACACCCTCTCAAGGTATGGATAAAGAGCATTACGCACACAGGCAGGCAGGCACACACTCATGTGTTACACTTCTCGGACTGAAAAGTGGTCATCAGATAACAGCCCTGAATTAATATGGTGGAATTAAGAGATGGAGAAAAGTTAGTTGTGTTCAGCATCAGGTATTCTCTGAGATTTATTCAAATATAGTTTTCTTTTGTTCTTGTTCTTTTGTTAAAATGTTTCCCTGTTTGTTGTCAAAATCAATTACAAGAGGCAGGTGTCGTTCGTTGTCTCTGATTGAGAATCATACTTAGGTATCCTGTTTTCCCCATTTTGGTTGTGGGTGTTTGTTTTCTGTCTTTGTGTGTCTGCATCAGACAGAACTGTTTCGTTTTGTTTCCGCTTTGTTTTTTTTGTTCTTGTGTTCAGTTTCTTTATTAAATCTACCATGAACACGTACCACGCTGCACCTTGGTCCTCTTCTCCTTCTCCAGACGAAAACCGTTACACAAATGAATAGTGCATGTAACCTGAGGCTATTCAATCAGTAGTATTTAGCATCTACCAACAGAAGCTATTTGGCATGTAAAACCATCAAATTGTTCTGTGTAGGGCTACATTATATTATATAGAGCTCACTGTACTAGCAGTGTCAATTCCGATGAAGCTACAAATGACTGGAGGCCTGTGCTAAACAATTCTACAAACATTACATTCTAAACCATCAACATGTGAGCTAACAATAGCTGAAACCCATTAGCCTAGAGATGGCTAGCGCTTAGCAGAGATAAATTCAGTTAGCATATAGCTAGTCAACTGATAAATGCTATTTTCTTACAAATAGAAACACTTTCAACACATTCTATAGTCACATTGCATATGTACACTACCGTTCAAAAGTTTGGGGTCACTTTTTTTTGTCCATTAAAATAATACCAAATTGATCAGAAATACTGTGTAGACATTGTTAATGTTGTAAATGACTATTGTAGATGGAAACGGCTGATTTTTTATGGAATATAGGTGTACAGAGGCCCATTATCAGCAACCATCCAATGGCACGTTGTGTTAATGTTAGCTAATCCAAGTTTATTATTTTAAAAGGCTAATTTATCATAAGAAAACCCTTTTGCAATTATGTTAGCACAGCTGAAAACTGTTGTTCTGATTAAAGAAGCAATACATCTGGCCTTCTTCAGACTAGTTGAGTATCTATAGCATCAGCATTTGTGGGTTCGATTACAGGCTCAAAATGGCCAGAAACAAAGATCTTTCTTCTGAAACTCGTCAGTCTATTCTTGTTCTGAGAAATGAAGGCTATTCCATGCGAGAAATTGTCAAGAAAATGAAGCTCTCGTACAACACGGTGTACTACTCCCTTCACAGAACAGCGCAAACTGTCTCTAACCAGAATAGAAAGAGGAGTGGGAGGCCCGGTGCACAACTGAGCAAGAGGACAAATACATTAGTGTCTAGTTTGAGAAACAGACACCTCACAAGTCCTCAAATGGCATTTCATTAAATAGTACCCGCAAAACAAGTCTCAACATAAAAAGTGAAGAAGTTCCTCTGTCCAGTGTCTGTGTTCTAGGCAAATCTGCCTAGAAGGCCAGCATCCCGGAGTCGCCTTTTCACTGTTGACATTGAGACTGGTGTTTTGTTTTCCCATCTCCTCTGTGGAGATGGGAGAACATTCCAGATGGACAACCATCTCTGCAGCACTCCACCAATCAGGCCTTTATGGTAGTGGCCAGACGGAACCCACTCCTCAATAAAAGGCACATGACAGCCCGCTTGGAGTGTGCCAAAAGGCACCTAAAGAACTTTCAGACCATGAGAAACAAGATTCTCTGGTCTGATGAAACCAAGATTGAACTCTTTGGCCTGAATGCCAAGCGTCATGGTGGTGGCAGCATCATGCTGTGGGGATGTTATTCAGCGGAAGGGACTGGGAGACTAGTCAGGATCGAGGGAATGAACGGAGCACAGAGAGATCCTTGGTGAAAACCTGCTCCAGAGCGCTCAGGACCTGTCACGTCGTGTATGTAGGTGGCAGGGAAGTCAAGAGCAGGAGAATTGTGATCCAGATGGAGACGGTGGAACTCTCGTAGCGGGAAAGGATCTAACACCTCCTCCATCGGAACCCAGCATCTCTCCTCCAGACCATACCCCTCCCAGTCCACGAGGTATTGAAGGCCCCTCGCCTGACGTCTCGAATCCAGGATGGATTGAACAGAGTACGCCGGGACCCCCTCAATATCCAGAGGGGGCGGAGGAACCTCCCGCACCTCAGCTTCCTGCAATGGGCCAGCCACCACCGGCCTGAGGAGAGACACATGGAATGAGGGGTTAATACGGTAAGGGGAAGCTGGGGGGAAGCTGTAACCTATAACATACCTCGTTCACTCCTCAGGACTTTAAATGGCCCCACAAACCGCGGACCCAGCTTCCGGCAGGGCAGGCGGAGGGGCAGGTTTTGGGTTGAGAGCCAAACCCTGTCCCCCGGTACCAACACCGGGGCCTCACTGCGGTGACGGTCTGCGCCAACTTTCTGGCGCTGGAACCAGCCGTCCACCGCAGGAGCCTCTGTCGGACTCGGATGCCTTGGAGCCAGAACCGGCTGATTCCCCAATACATACTGAAATGGAGAAAAGTTAGTGGAGGAGTGGTGGAGCGAGTTCTGGGCCATCTCTGCCCAGGGCACGAACGCCGCCCACTCCCCCGGGCCGGTCCTGGCAATAAGACCTCAGAAACCTACCCACATCCTGGTTAACTCTCTCTACCTGCCCGTTACTTTTGGGTGAAAACCTGAGGTAAGGCTGACCGAGACCCTAAGACGTTCTATGAACGCCTTCCAGACCCTTGACGTAAATTGGGGACCCAGATCAGACACTATATCCTCAGGCACCCCGTAGTCCCGGAAGACGTGTGTAAACAGGAGACGACAGGATGTAGAAAAACGATCCACAACAACCAGGATCGTGGTGTTACCCTGTGAAGGTGGAAGATCGGTTATAAAATCCACCGACAAGTGCGACCACGGCCGTTGTGGAACGGGTAAGGGTTGTAACTTACCTCTGGGCAGGTGTCTAGGATCCTTGCACTGGGCACACACCGAGCAGGAAGAAACATAAACCCTTACGTCTCTTTCTAAAGTGGGCCACCAGTACCTCCCACCAAGACAGCGCACCGTCCGACCGATCCCAGGATGACCAGAGGAGGGTGACGTGTGAGCCCAATAGATCAGCCGATCGCGGACAGCAGACGTAACGCACAGACGCCCAGCTGGACACTGAAGGAGAGCGGGCCCTGCACATGACGCCCGCTCAATGTCCACGTCCAGCTCCCACACTATATGTGCCACCAAGCAAGAGGCAGGGAGTATGGGAGTGGGACCCATGGACCGCTCCTCTGTGTCATACAGCTGGGACAGTGCGTCTGCCTTGACGTTCTGGGAGCCTGGTCTGTAAGAAAGGGTAAATACAAAAGGGGTAAAGAACATGGCCCACCTTGCCTGACGAGGATTCATTCTCCTCGCTGCCCGGATGTACTCCAGATTGCGGTGGTCAGTCCAGATGAGAAAGGGGTGTTAAGCCCCTTCAAGCCAAAGTCTCCACACCTTCAAAACTTTAACGACAGCCAACAGCTCCCGATCCCCCACATCCTAGTTTCGCTCCGCCGGCCTGAGCTTCTTAGAGAAGAAAGCACAGGGACGGAGTTCCAGTGGCGTACCCGAGCGCTGAGAGAGCACAGCTCCTATCCCAGCCTCGGAGGCGTCCACCTCCACTATGAAGACCAAAGAGGGATCCGGATGCGCCAACACAGGAGCCGAGGTAAACAGAGCCTTCAAGTGCCTAAAAGCCCTGTCCACCCCAGCTGACCACTGCAAGCGCACGGGGCCCCCCTTCAGCAGTGAGGTAATGGGAGCAGCCACCTGACCAAAACCCCAGATAAACCTCCGGTAGTAGTTGGCAAACCCTAAGAATCGCTACACTTCCTTCACCGTGGTGGGAGTCGTTCAATTACGCACGGCTACAATGCTTTCACTCCCCATCTCCACTCCTGACGTGGAAATGCAATGCCCTGAGGTGGTACTAAATGCCGTCTTCCACTCGTCTCCCTCTCGGATACGCACCAGGTTGTACGCACTCCTGAGATCCAGTTTAGCAAAGAAGCGCGCCCCGTGCATTGACTCAATCGCCATGGCGATAAGAGGTAGCGGGCAACTGTACCTCAACGTGATTTGATTTAGACCTCTATAAATGCACGGACCTCTATCAATGCACGGGCGCAGACCTCCATCCTTCTTCTTCACAAAAAATAAACTCGAGGAGACGGGTGAAGTGTAGGACCGAATGTACCCCTGATGCAGGGATTTGGAGACATATGTCTCCATAGCCACCGTCTCTGCATGCGATAGGGGATACACGTGACTCCTGAGAAGTGCAGCGTCTACCAGGGGATCTATTGCACAATCCCTCGTCAAATTGAGTCGCCTTCTTTTTACAGAAGGCGAGAGCCAAATCGGCATATTCTGGGGGGATGCGCATGGTGGAGACCTGGTCTGGACTTTCCACCGTAGTAGCACCAACGGAAACTAAATACCTACCTAAGCACTCCTATGACCACCCCGTTAGAGCCCTCTGTGGCCAAGAAATAGTGGGGTTATGATAAGCTAACCAGGGTATGCCCAGCACCACTGGATACGCAGGAGAGTCAATAAGGAAAATACTAATATTTTCAGTGTGACCCCCCATGTCACCATACTCAAAGGAGCGGTGGTCTCCCTGATAAGCCCTGACCCTATTGGTCGACTATCTAAGGCGTGAATGGGGAAAGGCACATCCACGGGAACAATAGGAGTCCCTAAACTATGAGCTAACACTTTATCAATTAAATTCCCAGCCGCGCCTGAATCTACTAGCGCCTTATGCTGGGAACGAGGGAAAAAAATCAGGAAAAGTGATTCCCAGAGGAACCAACCTGGCACCGACCAGCAGTGTGCCCTCTGCGGCCACAGATGGTGCACGAGCTGGAACCCTCTACGGTCTCCCTGCGCACCGTCCCTCCCAGCTCCATGGGTATCGGAGAGGGGATGCGGGAGGATGGAACCACTAGACACCAATCTGGAAGTCCGCGAGTAGCCAGCATGTTGTCCAGCCGGATGGACAGGTCCACCAGCTGGTCGAAGGTGAGTGTGGTGTCTTTGAAGGCCAGCTCCAGACGGATGTCCTCGTGTAGACTGCAGTGGTAATGGTCGATCAGGGCCCTGTTGTTCCACCCCGCGTCGGCAGCCAGGGTCCTAAATTCCAGAGCAAACTCCTGCGCGCTCCTTGTCTCCTGCCTCAGATGATAGAGACGCTCACCCACTGCTCTGCCCTCGGGTGGATGGTCGAAAACTGCCCGGAAACGGCGGGTGAACTCCTCAAAATGGTCAAATGGCCGAAGTCTTCCCCTCCACACACAGCGTTGGCCCACTCCAGTGCTTTCCCGGTGAGGCACGAGACGAGGGCGAAAACCTTCTCATGGTCCGATGGAGCTGGTTGGACCATGGCCAGATAAAGGTTTAATTGGAGGAGGAAACCCTGGCAGTTGGCAGCACTTCCGTCGTACCCCCGTGGCATGGGTAGACAGATCGCACTGGGTTCAGGTGGTAAAGGGGCGCCCAGGATAGACCCCGGTTGTGCTGGTGGAGGCACCGGAAGAACTCTCTTCCAGCGGTCCATATTCTGGACAACGCGATCCATGGCGACTCTCAGATGGTAAAGCTTCTCCGTATGCTCCTGGACACGTTCCTCCACCTCCATGTCCGGGGTATTTTCTCCTGCTGTCAGAGATTCTGCCACGTCGTGTATGTAGGTGGCAGGGAAGTCAAGAGCAGGAGAATTAAACTTGGTATAATTGGAGTATTTTAATAACTTAATACATAAACTCCAAAACCAAAGTCCATAAAAAAATAAATGTGGGTACAAGAACCCGTCACACACCAATCCATAAAACATGAACATAACAATAAACAATCTCTGATAACGACATGAGGGGAAACAGAGGGTTAAACACACAACACTTAATGAATGGGATTGGAATCAGGTGTGTAAGAAGACCAGACAAAACCAATGGATGAAAAATAGATCAATGATGGCAAGAAGACCGGTGACGTCGACCGCCGGGCACCGCCTGAACAAGGAGAGGCATCGACTTCGGCAGAGAAGAATGGGAGAAACTCCCCAAATACAGGTGTGCCAAGTTAGTAGCGTCATACCCAAGAAGACTCAATGCTGTAATCGCTGCCAAAGGTGCAGTGGAAGGCTCCGGCCATGGCACCGGCGCAGGAAGCTCCGGGCCGTGGACCGTCATTGGAAGCTTCGGGCCGTGTTCCGTCACTAGAAGCTCCGGGCCGTGGTCCGTCACTGGAGGCTCTGAACTGTGAACCGTCGCTGGAGGTTCCGGACTGTACACACGCACTGGTGGCTGAGTGCGGGGAGCCGGCACAGGACGCACCGGGCTGGGGAGGCGCATTGGAGGCCTGGTGTGTGGAGCCGGCACAGGTTGCACAGGGCTGGTGACACACTCTTCAGGGCGAGTGCAGGGAGCCGGCACAGGACACAGGAGACCCAGGACACAGGAGCCCTTGGGGTTCTCTATGGTGCAATAGGTCAGGGCGTGACTCAGTCCAGGCACGGCGTTCAGTCCCGCTCCATGGCCGGAGCCTTCCTCTGCGCCGGTGCCCAGTCCAGGCACGGCGTTCAGTCCTGCTCCATGGCCGAAGCCTTCCTCTGCGCCGGTGCCCAGTCCAGGCACGGCGTTCAGTCCTGCTCCATGGCCGGAGCCTTCCTCTGCGCCGGTGCCCAGTCCAGGCACGGCGTTCAGCCCGGCTCCATGGCCGGATGCGCGTTCTGAGCGGGTGCTACGTCCATTTTCCCACCTGCTATGTGGGATATTGTTTTGTATGAGTGCCTATGTGCGCCACGAATTTCACGATCGTTATATCTTTGTTGTTTTGGAAGTTTCACTATCTTTAAAATGTGGAACTCTACTCACGCTGCGCTTTGGTCCAATTATTTATATGACGGTCGTGACAGCTGTAACGTAACAAAATGTGGAAAAAGTCAAGCGGTCTGCATACTTTCTGAATGCACTGTATGTAGTTAACCATGTTATCTCAATATTTTGTGATAGATATTGTACCTTAGCACATCACATACCTGAATTAACAGGGTGGAATGATGAGACAGAGAAAAGTTAGTAGTGTTCTGCGTTCTCCAAGACCTCACGATCCCACTAATGCGCCCCAATGACATCACAGCTCCCCCTAGTGGCGGTAATCATATACATTACATTCTATGCAAATACCTGGGAGGCCTAAAAAAATCATACAGGGGATGGCTCCATAATATAACAAAGTAAATAAAACATAAAAAATATGACCAAATATATTTGTGTGCATAACACACACACACACACACACACACACACACACACACAGCTAACGTTCAGCCGGTGCGGAGGCAGATAAAGTGGTAAACTAGGCGGTCCTTTGCCTCCCAGCTGTGAAGGTGACACAAGGAGGCTACACACAGAACAATATTAATCATAGGATATTTACTGGCTCAGATCTAATCAACGATGGCCGGATCACAGGCTACATCATACACGGCCCAGGAATTTACACAGCAGAGTTAACCTGTCACAGACCACTGTCCCCTCTCTGTTACCGCCCATAAACACAGGACAGAGAGCACAGCCAGGGATATCTACAGCCTGCCGCCGGCCAGAGCCTAACAGGGAAAATAACACATCTGACTGCTTTATTTCCTCTTAAACACTGTAAGTAGTAACAGTCAGATGCTCAACACACGCAGGTTGATACAGAACCTTACGGCAGAGGGGAAACACCCATTTATCTCAAGGTGGTTGAGGTAATGGAAAACATAGATGCAGGTGGTGTTTTCTCACAAAGTGACCTAGGGAGAGGGGGCATTATAACATCTTGACCTCTGATGGTTTACAACATGAGCATTGAGATCTGTTCAACACTCATGAGGACGGCTAGGGAGCAGGTGACTGAATGGCTGGTAGCAGCTGAAATGCTGGTAGCCTTTTTTTAACAGTTTATATAACCGTTTTCAGGTAGTTGTTATTGGGGATAAATGGATTCTGTATAAGTCTAGGAATATTTTTACAAAATATTTCAAAAACATTTTGTACTTTATCTCATCTGATGGTTCAAGACATAACCTTTTGTCTGGCCTGGTGACTGTCTCTCAATGTCAGCAGAGGTATTTCAACCAGAATCAGACAGAGAACTGTTGTAGTGTAGCCATGTTTGTCAGGGGGTCAGGTTAAAGTGTGACATTCTCCTTTGTCTCGCCTCTGAAATGTCACTCCCCAGGGGGTCCTCTGGTTCACACAGGCTGGAAGAAACGGAACGCAAAACACTGTACACACTGACATTCACATTCCCCCACACACAGATACAGGGTAGTGATGATGGTGGTCAGATACAGGGTAGTGATGATGGTGGTTAGACCGGGCTGAAGTGACGTTAATCACAAGAACAAAGGAATAACAGTTATCACTTCCATTTGTTTGATTCTTTCTGGTTTGGCGGTCTTCAGTGCTGTGGGGCCCCACTGGGATCAATACAAAGACACTCAGAAATCATTTACCATCTTGTCTCCTCCACTATAAACAGTGTCAGTGGATAAATACATCTCTGGGCTGAGCTCTTAGCCTCCTCAGGCCGACTGGCTCTGTGTCATACAAGGGGGGACTGGATAAATTGTTAGTCTATTAGACGAGAGTGTTTCTGTCATTCTCCCCATCTCCCAGACGAGTCACATGAGGCGTAGGGAGGAAGAGTAATTTCCGTGTCACATCCCTTTAGCCCGACCCCTCACTGACAATTGCCAAGACTCAGGCGTTCTCACAAAAAAATTATCACATTTGCCTTTTTAATGGCGTCTCTCAGCCCTCTGCCAAGAATTCACAATCTCCTTCTCGGTCCCTAAAGTAGGGCCCTGGCAGAGGAGATGAGGATGTGATTTCAGGGAGTGTGTCAATACTTACATCACCCCCCTGGCCTTCGCTCAGATCCTCCTGGTGCTATTGACACTAGCACTGCCATGGGGGATGGAGGCAGGCCTAGATGACTGACAACAAGCCATCCACTGTAAATACTGGTACACTATATATACTGTACTGTCCTAATGTATTCACAGATACAGAGACACATGGAGGGACCAAAGGGCCAGGCGAGGGAGAGGAGGAGTGGATTGGAAGGCCCGTTAAAGCCTGAGTGTGATTATATATTGACTTGTCAAATCTGAAACAGAGAGACTTTCTGGGAGAGGCGGGTTAACTTTGAAACTATAACTTTTTGCTGCACTTTGTCCCATACTGTAGACATTCTGATGTATAATAAAGCAAATATATAAATAAAATATTCTGGATGAAAATGTGGGTGCATTTAGTATTTCTAATAATCCTGTCATGATCCAGGAACAACCCTGGGTATAGTTCCATGTTCTTCTTCTTTCAGGGTGCACAGCCATGGTTCCTTCAGACATCATGTGTCAAATATTCAAACAGACTCCGGCTTTCACTTCCTTACAAGCAAGGAGCAATGTAAAAATGACTCGGAAACAAAACACTTCTGCTAAATCCATGTTCTGAGCAGATTCTGTCAAGTTATTTGATTTTTGACAGATTTCATCGCTGAGCTGGGTGGTGTAAATGCTTTAAAACACTTTGACATAACATGGAGTGTCCTGAGACCCCAGTGCATCTAAATAATGGATCTGCAGTATGTTCAGAACAGCTGTCTAGTTGCAAGAAGTTTTCTTGAAGGGGCTGGGTCTCGTCAGGCATTCTAACACAGAACCACAACAAGGTTTATATACCACCTGGCTCTCGCCTGCGAGACAATTCGCTAGCCATGACCAATCAAAGGAATTGGAACCCTTTATGTGTCGCTGTGATTCGCAGAGAAGAAGGAGAAGAACAGTGAGTCAGTGGTCCTGTGCTCTCCCCTGCTTACATCTCCTCATATTTAATTCAGAGCTTGTGTATTTCTTTATGATTGCAACATCTGTTTACTCCCAGCGGCCTCTCCCCCTGTCACCCACCCTGTGTTTAATAATTCCTGTTCTGACCCCTAAGAGCCTCTGACATCAGAATAGCCACAGACTGCTGCTCCAACTTGACTGTGGAACAGAACAGCAGCAGACTGAGAGCGACAGGGGACAGGTGCCAGGGACAAATTAGCTTGTTGTTTTTTAGAGGAAAATAAATGAAGTTGTTTTTCAAACTGAACAAAGTCAGACTCCAACAAGGTTATTGTGAAAGGGCTTGTCGATAAGTTAAAACCTTTCATCATCAACAACACCTCATTAAAGAGAACTAGATCACACACGAGGGCGTTAATATCAAGACCATTTGCAGACACTGACAGTGTTGCTTACGTCGCCGGGCATCTGTTCACGCTGCCGAGGTGAGATGGGAGTGATATTTTCCCTCATGCTGCCATTGATGTCATCATCAAATAGGGACAGGGCCTTATAAACAGATGCCAGGCGGCGACCTTTAAGGACAAGGCAAAGAGGCCAGATGTTTAGATGACCCTACGACCTTGGACCAGCTGACTGGGACAGTGATGGAGACAGGGCCTGGCAGCCCACAGTGATCCAGTGGCATCAAACACAGAAGGTGCACGGGGGAAGTTGAGGTTTCCCACTTCTCTTTCTGTCTTACCCTTCATATTTTAAATAGAGAGGGGGAATGAGAGGAGAGAGAGAGAAATAGAGAGATGAGAGACAGACAGAGGGCAGAGAGAAGCAGATGAGAGGGCAGAGCAAGAGAGAAAGAGAGAGAGAGAGAGAGAGAGAGAATGAAAGAGAGAGAGAGAGAGAGAGAGAGAGAGAGAGAGAGAGAGAGAGAGAGAGAGAGAGCTGGACAGCGAGGGAGTGGTGCTGATGGTTGTCACAGATGTTAAATTCAGCACAAAACGCTGCCAGAAGCCATCGCATCAAAGCAAAGTTAGCCGAATGAACAAGAACAACTCCAGGCCCTGCCACTTTGCATCGCGCTCAAACTTCAACAGCTGTTTCTTGAGCGAATGCAGATGCAAAATAATGATAATAATGCCTACTTACAGCTCCTGGTCCGAAGTAAACAAGACGTCTTGACCACACCCAGTAAACAAACCATCTCTGTAACACAACAACAACGGCAGCAGAAACAACAACAAAGAGCCAGAGGTTTCCAGCCAGACCCTGGTGAAGTAAATGTACACTGTAAAAGACACTGGAAGACGAGAGTACTCTCATCAGAGGCTTTAGACTGCAAGGACAGTATTTCAATTCAAAGATCTACGTGGAGATGTACATAACCAAGAGTGTGGTCTTTAATCCTATTCACATAGTCCTTATTTTCATCTCTCCAATTTCTAAACGTTCCCTGACTCAGTCAGTGTATAGATAGCCAAGAAGATGGAATGCCAATGTCATGCTACTACAATACGTCACTATCTAACTAACTGTCTGTCTCTGTCGCCTCAACAGCATTTCTCCTCAAATCAACACTCCCCCCACTTGTCCGTTCTGGCATCTCAAATCCTTAACATTTTGACTGTGTGCATCTTGGCTCCCAGCATCCTCAGTCAGAGAATGTCTTTGTGCCAAGGCTGCAGCCTGTGGCGGTTTCCGTGGTGACAGATGAGCGTGGCGACATGTGTGTGTGGTAACACTGGCCCCATAGTGGTGTGTGTGTGTGACCCTGCAGTGGTGTGTGTGACCCTGCAGTGGTGTGTGTGTGTGTGTGTGTGTGTGTGTGTGTGTGTGTGTGTGTGTGTGTGTGTGTGGCCCTACAGTGGTGAGTGTGTGGTGACATGAGAGGCCTTGTGAGCTGTGAACTACATTCAGGGCTCAGCTCCCGGGCTGTGGATGCAGGCTACAGCAAACACCAGCGGTCGGGCCACCGACACATCAATCTGAGAGGCATCAGAGCAGCTGCCCACATCCATACCACACACACTCAGACACTAGCTCACTCTAGCTCCGAGCTCTGACACAAGATAAGTAGACAACAGCCCAGAACCTCGGTCAAACCAAACCCTTACAACATGATCTATGGAGTTAGTTACTGTCAACAGGTCCAGAAGGATGATATAATGATCAAATTACAGATTATTCTGATGTAATGATCATGTTGATTAATGGAAATATTGTCCAATAGACTAGGAATTGATCCATTGATCTTCAGTACTATCTCCTGGAGTGCTTCTGTAAATTCATCATGCCAGGACAATAAAACAATGTGTCACTGACACCATAATAACTACAGCTACATCTAAATCTGTCCGCCGTCTCTGTGAGCCTATAGGCATAGGTCAGATCAGCAGTAGAGGGAAGATTGTGTGAACAGCGTCCTGTGACCATCTCTCCACGGGCTAGACCAAGGTGTCTAATCCACTACGCTCTGTGAACACACACCCCACGGGCTAGCACAATACACACAATACCCACCTTCCACACATCGCACACTACCCCTCCTGGAACATTCTGGATAGAGGGCTGCTAACAGAAGCTGGGTTTAGGAGACAGTCAGTCAAGTCAGTCAAGTCTGGTATGGAGTATCTGGCCAGGTGCCATTACTGTGGCTTGTGGTCGGTTAGTGAGAGCTGTGAGATGTTTATGGTTGTGTGTTTTTGTACAGCTTGTCTCTTTTTCATCGTCCAGAATGTTTAGATGATAGGAGTCTCTGGAAGAGTTCCGTTTCACCTTCCTTCCTGTGAAAAATCTGGATCATTTTGGACAATATTTTTAACAAAACTGTGCTGTCCCCCTAGACAGTGGTGGTCAGAGCCAATATGTGATAAATGGTGTCTGGTGCCGACTGTAATAAATTATTTATACACCACATAAATCATTATCAACTGGCTATATCACATGATATACATACATGTAGTCATAGAAGAAGATGATGGGGATATGGAATTGACATAAAAAACCAATAGAATGACCTCAAAATGACCTCATTTTCTTTTCAGACGTTCTATCCTAGACTAAAAACTGATGCATCATTTTCTTTGTGTTTGTCTTCAGATTTGGATATGGAAAAATAATCCACACGGGTGATACATTTATAGATCATCCGTTTACACGACTGGGCACTTTACCTGAATAAATATAGCCCGGCTGTCCACAACTGCTCCTGCTGTCCAGCCCTTGTCATATCGGCTGAGTGTCAGCCACGTCACGGGGTGTCGTGGAATGACAGGTCCCAATGTCTGCAGAGATGGCGCCTCGGGTTGGGGGGGAAACAGAAGCGATGGAAAAGTCATACTCCTAAAGTATATCAAAGTGACTGCTGTCAGCATTGTGTCAAAGAGAAGAAAAGGAACTGTTCATTTTTACAGCTCAGACTGACTGGATGTTGGAGGGATTTAAGGGGTTTGAGGGGAGAGAGAGCCTGGTTGTAAATAATGCTGCTGAGTGACAGAGAAAAATGATGACAGTGAAACATCTTGTCAACCTCAATCAGTTCGATTTATGATCATGGTAGAGGATAATGATGAGTAAACAAGTATCAATACACTTCATACCTGGTGATGGAATTTGGTGAAGGGCTGATTTCTCATCATGTGATCGTGACTTTTAAAATATGCAGTTTGTCATTCATGCAACAATGCCCCCTGAATTGACGTCATGTTAAGAGCAACACCTTGAATCTGCTTTTTGGCACATGGTGCAACACCCTGGCAACACATTTACCGCTATCTAATATTACCATGCAGGATTCTGATTCATCAAGAGACGTTGTGGTTTTCACAGATACATGTCAAGCTGGTTACGTGATATTGAATCCTCATGACATCTTCGGCACAGCGAGAAGAGGACTGGCCACCCCTCATAGCCTGGTTCCTCTCTAGGTTTCTTCCTAGGTTCTGGCCTTTCTAGGGAGTTTTTCCTTGCCACCGTGCTTCTACACCTGCATTGCTTGCAGCTTGGGGTTTTAGGCTGGGTTTCTGTACAGCACTTTGAGACATCAGCTGATGTAAGAAGGGCTATATAAATACATTTTATTTAGATTTTGATTTGATGACATGGTAATAACATGTCACAATACCATCAGTATTCTTCATACACAGACACAACTTGGCAGAGAGACGACAAAACATCATGGACAGAAGACAAACGCATGGTCAAACCGATTGAACATTCATTTTCCAAATACTTATTTCAGTCACCAACTTTATTTAATGCTTTTCAAAACCTTTCCCCTCCTCCACAGCCGTTCATACTGAGATGTGAGGAAAAAATACAGCAAATTTAATTTAAATCAGATTAAGAAATCCAAACCTAAACTTTAACTCAAAACCACATAGACAGTTATCGTGAGGCAGGCCTTATTCCGTATTACCTAAGAGGTCTGGATAAGTAAGTCAATGCCCCCCCCCCCCCCTCCCCCCCCTCCCAACACACTGCTATGAGATTCAGCATCCAGCTATGACAAATATTAGAGGCTGTGGGCTAGAAGAATTCCAGGCAACCAGAAGCTGTGTGTTTGTCCCAGGGCCAGAGGCTGACATAGCTGCACTGTGGGCCACACGTGATTTCAGCATGCAGCTGTAGCTAGCTGGTGTAACAGAGCCAGCCATGCATTAGCATTGGCCCTGCAGTGACGAACAGCCTCTCAGGATCCTGTCAGTTGAACTTATCATACACACACACACACACACACACACACACACACACACACACACACACACACGCGTGGGCATATGAATGCATATATACACACACCCACAAAAACATGCAGAAACACTTATGCAAACACACAAACACACAGAGTTGGGATGAATGCTCATATACACTCACAAACACATTGCACACATTCACACACACATAGGCCTACACACACACACGTTGCAATCCCTATTCACATCAGATGTGAACAATACTACCCATATTCTCAACATATCCTTCTATCTAACCCTACATATGAATTAGTCCTTGGGAAAACTCCACTGACCAAGCTCAGTGGTTAGTACAGTAACAGTGAAGGGAATCTCTCTGGGTGTGATATAAAAGTCCAGGCAACACCTTCTTCTTACAAAGCAGCCAGGCAGTCTAATCCCCTCTCTGCTCCTTCTCAAACAACAGACAGTCAGTCTGATCCCCTCTCCCCTCCTTCTCAAACAACAGACAGGCAGTCTGATCCCCTCTCCCCTCCTTCTCAAACAACAGACAGTCAGTCTGATCCCCTCTCCCCTCCTACTCAAACAACAGACAGCCAGTCTGATCCCCTCTCCCCTCCTTCTCAAACAACAGACAGCCAGTCTGATCCCCTCTCCCCTCCTTCTCAAACAACAGACAGGCAGTCTGAACCCCTCTCCCCTCCTTCTCAAACAACAGACAGGCAGTCTGAAACCCTCTCCCCTCCTTCTCAAACAACAGACAGGCAGTCTGAACCCCTCTCCCCACCTTCTCAAACAACAGACAGTCAGTCTGATCCCCTCTCCCCTCCGTCTCAAACAACAGACAGTCAATCTGAACCACTCTCCCCTCCTTCTCAAACAACAGACAGTCAGTCTGAACCCCTCTCCCCTCCTTCTCAAACAACAGACAGCCAGGCTGAACCCCTCTCCCCTCCTTCTCAAAAAACAGACAGCCAGTTTGAGCCCCTCTCCCCTCCTTCTCATAAAGCAGCCAGCCAGTCTGAGCCCCTATCCCCTCCTCATAAAGCAGCCAGCCAGTCTGAGCCCCTCTCCCCTCCTTCTCAAAAAACAGACAGCAGCCTGATCCCCTCTCCCCTCCTTCTCAAAAAACAGCCAGCCATTCTGATCCCGTCTCCCCTCATTCTCATAAAACAGCCAGCCAGTCTGAGCCCCCCTCCCCTCCTTCTCATAAAGCAGCCAGCCATTCTGATCCCCTCTCCCCTTCCTTCTCAAAAAACAGCCAGTCAGTCTGAGCCCCTCTCCCCGCCTTCTCAAAAAACAGCCAGCCAGTCTGATCCCCTCTCCCCTCCTTCTCAAAAAACAGACAGCCAGTCTGATCCCCTCTCCCCTCCTTCTCATAAAGCAGCCAGCCAGTCTGAGCCCCTATCCACTCCTCATAAAGCAGCCAGCCAGTCTGAGCCCCTCTCCCCTCCTTCTCAAAAAACAGCCAGCCATTCTGATCCCGTCTCCCCTCATTCTCATAAAACAGCCAGCCAGTCTGAGCCCCTCTCCCCTCCTTCTCATAAAGCAGCCAGCCAGTCTGAGCCCTTCTCCCCTCCTTCTCATAAAGCAGCCAGCCATTCTGATCCCCTCTCCCCTCCTTCTCAAAAAACAGCCAGGCAGTCTGATCCCCTCTCCCCTCCTTCTCAAAAAACAGACAGCCAGTCTGAGCCCCTCTCCCCTCCTTCTCATAAAGCAGCCTGTCAGTCTGAGCCCCTATCCCTTCCTTCTCATAAAGCAGCCAGCCAGTCTGAACCCCTATCCCCTCCTTCTCAAAAAACAGCCAGGCAGTCTGATCCCCTCTCCCCTCCTTCTCAAGAAGCAGACAGCCAGTCTGAGCCCCTCTCCCCTCCTTCTCATAAAGGAGCCAGCCAGTGTGAGCCCCTATCCCCTCCTCAAAAGCAGCCAGCCAGTGTGAGCCCCTATCTCCTCCTTCTCAAAAAACAGACAGCCAGTCTGATCCCCTCTCCCCTCCTTCTCAAAAAACAGACAGCCAGTCGGATCCCCTCTCCCCTCCTTCTAAAAAAACAGACAGCAGCCTGATCCCCTCTCCCCTCCTTCTCAAAAACAGACAGCAGCCTGATCCCCCCTCCCCTCCTTCTCAAAAAACAGCCAGCCATTCTGATCCCCTCTCCCCCTCCTTCTCATAAAACAGCCAGCCAGTCTGAGCCCCTCTCCTCTCCTTCTTATAGAGCAGCCAGCCATTCTGATCCCCTCTCCCCTCCTTCTCAAAAAACAGCCAGGGCAGTCTGATCCCCTCTCCCCTCCTTCTCAAAAAACAGACAGCCAGTCTGAGCCCCTCTCCCCTCCTTCTCATAAAGTAGCCAGCCAGTCTGAGCCCCTCTCCCCTCCTTCTCATAAAGCAGCCAGCCAGTCTGAGCCCCTATCCCCTCCTTCTCAAAAAACAGACAGCCAGTCTGATCCCCCCTCCCCTCCTTCTCAAAAAACAGACATCCAGTCTGAGCCCCTCTCCCCTCCTTCTCATAAAGCAGCCAGCCAGTCTGAGCCCCTATCCCCTCCTCATAAAGCAGCCAGCCAGTCTGAGCCCCTCTCCCCTCCTTCTCAAAAAACAGACAGCCAGTCTGATCCCCTCTCCCCTCCTTCTCAAAAAACAGACAGCCGGTCTGATCCCCCCTCCCCTCCTTCTAAAAAAAACAGCCAGCCATTCTGATCCCCTCTCCCCTCCTTCTCATAAAACAGCCAGCCAGTCTGAGCCCCTCTCCCCTTCTTCTTAATGGAGCAGCCAGCCAGTCTGAGCCCCTCTCCCCTCCTTCTCATAGAGCAGCCAGCCAGTCTGAGCCCCTCTCCCCTCCTTCTCAAAAAACAGCCAGCCATTCTCATCCCCTCTCCCCTCCTTCTCATAAAGCAGCCTGTCAGTCTGAGTCCCCCCCCCCCCCCCCTCCCCCTTCACACAGAGGGCAGCCTCCATGCAAAGTTCAACAACTGTGAAGAGGGAACTATTAAAGAGGACACACAAAGCGATGACCTTGACTGACAAGTGCTCTCCACCATGGCCATAAACAGCGGTGGGCCCTGATAAGTGTTCATTGGCGCAGGGAGTAATGACCTATCCGTCAGCGCTGGCCTGGGCTGGGTGAAGTAGTATAAATGGAACATACATAATGTACAGCTATAATACCTGCCGTGCTCATAACCTAATGTATTATCATGATTCTTGGGGGCCTACATTTTTCCCCGTCCTTCCCATTGCAGCTAGCTAAAGCGTGTCTCGTCTGCCGTCGCAGGGTGGGTAAATACCCCTCGGGCCACGATAATTCCATTCTAATCTTTGTTCCATATTATAATTTTCATGGCCAGAAATAGGCAGGGAAGGGAGGCAGTGCTGAGTTTCTATCAAGGGCTAAGCAGAACACAGGGCTGTACCTGGGTGAGTTACACGGCTGTGTTAACCCTTTAGAGCCGCAGTCAATTTACGATAAGGATGGAATAAGCTATAGAAATGTATGGCGAGAGACCGGTTGGTTGCTACTAACAATGTCTTGAGTGGACCACTCACCTGGTAGAACATGGCTATGCAGATCAGCACCCTGAGGGTACTACACAGAGACACTGGCTCTTCTGTCATGGAAACGCTTACAGTTCTACAGGATACAACAATAAAAAAAGCTTGTTCTTCTATTTTTCACAATTTTGACAAGGAACACTAAATCTTCCAGCCATCTGTATCATTTTGACAGATGGCTGTTACGCAATAAACCAAACTGACAACAGTAAAAGGCAATTCCACCACTTTTCAACTAAATGGTCATTGTCTCCAGCACAATACCAGTGTCTACATATATCAAAATGGTGCATTTCCACATTTTGTAGAAAAAAATATTAAGTAAAAAAGTTCTAACCAATGACATCATCAAAAGGTAAAAGATTTTAAAAACGGTGATTTTCAAATACCATGAGATTCACAGTGACGTGGGGAGCAATACAATACACTCCCTCTGGCTAGAACATCTACATGTTCTTACTTAGAATCCTACCCTGTGATGTCACAGAGAAGTATTTTTTAGGGTCTTCTTGTCTTTTTAACCACAGCTCATAGAAACACGCCATTTTCACATATGTACACACTGGTATGGTGCTGGATATAATGAATATGAGGTTCAAAAGTGGCGGAATTGCCCTTTAAAGGACCCTGTTATATTGAAAGAACTAGGAAACAATAAAGGAAAATGACTCGAACTTGTGATAAAATGATTCAAATAGGAAATAATATCTCTGAACTTTAACTACCAAACACAACATACTGTATGAATCACTGGTGGTAAGTTTTGCTTCAGGCAGTCTGAGCAGTATCGTCAGTCCAACTATGGCACAACACACAGTCTGACTGTCTGATCTAGGAGGCCTGAGTCACTCCTCTCTCTGAGTAAAGAGGGTAACACACTGTAAGCATCAGTACCATGCCTTCCTCCCTAGCTGCAAGTAATATATGTCAATATGACTAAGTCAGAGATAGCCTGAAGACACAGTGTTTTGACTTTGTGTGAGAGGTAAAGGGACTTCATGTGAGAACCTAGACAAAAGGATTACAGCAGATATGCTCATGAAAAGTCCTCACCAGTAAGGAGACTTAGAACAATGTCTCCTCACATCACTAGGATCCTGCTTTCAGATGAAGAATGATTTATATGGGCATAGTTGTGAAATTCATTTTTCAATGTAAATACAATTTGCCTACAGTCCATAAAAATGAGGTATAAGATAAGCTCAGAGCTGGTAGCTTACCAAACAGAGAGTCAAAATCCCAGTGGAGAGTGTTATCATGTAACAGCATTAATTAACAGGCCTCTCAGACGCCTCCCACATACATACAGGATCACAATGAGTGCCAGTGGCACCAGCCAAAACCAATGGCTCTCTGTCTACTCTAACTCAGTTCAATACAAAGTGTGCGTGTGATGTGTGTGTGTGTGTGTGTGTGTGTGTGTGTGTGTGTGTGTGCACCCGTGTTTGTGTGTGCTTGCATACACTCGTCTGTGTGGTATTCCAGGTATCCCCCACAGAGTTTCCGTGCAGCAGAGATGAAGGATGTCTCTCCCTCTGCAGCCCGGGAAGAGACAGACAGTAATCTCTCCCAGTGGAAGTCAAATAACATGGCAGGTTAGTGTGTGTGGAAACTGACAGACTGGAGCAGTACTGCTGCCTGCCAGGCAGATACCCAATGCAACGCAGAGACAGTAAACACCTCCCGGGGAAAAGGCTGGTTAGGAAGCTTTCTAGACTGTCAGAGGGCACCCAGACCCTTCCTTCCTCAGCCCTCACTCACATACACTGACTGACTGAGGACTGACACACTGACTGAAGACTGACACACTGACTGACTGACTGAGGACTGACACAGTGACTGAAGACTGACACACTGACTGAAGACTGACACACTGACTGACTAACTGACTGACTGACTGACTGACTAACTGAGGACTGACACACTGACTGAGCACTGACTGACTGATTGACTGACTACCTGACAAAAGACTGACAGTTGGACTGAAGACCGACAGACTGACTGAAGACTGACAGACTCCATCAACATAGCTAAATCAGATTAAAACTGGATCTATGAATTGTCTTGTTTTTATACCGACAGATTTATCATATTATAATATAACCCATATCTATCATATCTAACCCATATCTATCATATCTAATCCATATCTATCATATCTAACCCATATCTAACCCATATCTATCAGATCTAACCCATATATATTGGATCTATCCCATATATATCATATCTAACCCATATCTATCATATCTAATCCATATCTATCATATCTAATCCATATCTATCATATCTAACCCATATCTATCATATCTAACCCATATCTATCATATCTAACCCACATCTAACCCATATCTATCAGATCTAACCCATATATATTAGATCTAACCCATATATATCACATCTAACCCATATCTATCATATCTAATACATATCTATCATATCTAATCCATATCTATCATATCTAACACATATATATCATATCTAATCCATATCTATCATATCTAACCCATATCTAACCCATATCTATCAGATCTAACCCATATATATTAGATCTAACCCATATATATCATATCTAACCCATATCTATCAGATCTAATCCATATATATCAGATCTAAACCATATCTAACCCATATATATCATATCTAACCCATTTATATTATATGTAACCCATATCTAGTAGATCTAACCCATATATATCATATTTAACCCATATCTGTCATATCTAACTCATATCTAATCCATATATATCATATCTAACCAATATCTATCATATCTAACCCATATCTATCAGATCTAACCCATTTATATTATATCTGACCCATATCTAACCAATTTATATTATATCTAACCCATATCTGTCATATCTAACTCATATCTAATCCATATATATCATATCTAACCCATATCTATCAGATCTAACCCATATCTATCAGATCTAACCCATTTATATTATATCTGACCCATATCTAACCAATTTATATTATATCTAACCCATTTCTAACCCATATCTATTAGATCTAACCCATATCTATCTGACCTAACCCATATCTATCATATATAACTAAAATCTAATCCATATATATCATATCTAACCCATATCTATCAGATCTAACTCATATCTAATCCATATATATCATGTCTAACCCAAATATATCATATCTAACCCATATCTATCAGATCTACCCAATTTCTATTATATCTAACCCATATCTATTAGATCTAACCCATATCTATCATATCTAACCCATATCTATCTGATCTAACCCATATCTATCATATGTAACTTATATCTAATCCATATCTATTATATCTAACCCATATATATAAGATCTAACCCATATCTAATCCATATCTATTAGATCTAACCCGTATCTATAGGATCTAACCAATATATATCTGATCTAACACAAATCTATCATATCTAACCCATATCTATCTTATCTAACCCATATCTAACCCATAACTATCATATATAACCCATATATAACTCATATATATCATATCCAACCCATATCTAACCCATATCTATCATATCTAACCCATATCTATCAGATCTAACCCATATCTATCATATCTAACCCATATCTATCATATCTAACCCATGTCTAACCTATATATATAATATCTAACCCATATCTATCATATCTAACCCATATCTATCAGATCTAACCCATATCTATTAGATCTAACCCATATCTATCATATCTAACCCATATATATCTGATCTAACTCATTTATATCATATCTAACCCATATCTATCATATCTAACCCATATCTATCATATCTAACACACATCTATCATATCTAACCCATATCTATCATATCTAAACCATATCTATCATATCTAACCCATATCTAACCCATATCTATCATATCTAAACCATATCTATTATATCTAACCCATATCTAACCAATATCTATTAGATCTAACCCATGTCTATCATATCTAACACATATCTATCATATCTAACACATATCTATCATATCTAACACATATATATCATATCTAACCCATATCTATCATGTCTAACCCATATCTAACCCATATCTATCATATCTAACCCCTATCTAACTCATATCTATTATATCTAATCCATATCTATCATATCTAACCCCTATCTAACTCATATCTATTATATCTAACCGACATCTATCATATCTATCCCATATCTAACTCATATCTGATATATATCTAACCCATATCTATCAGATCTAACCCATATCTATCAGATCTAGCCCATATATAACTCATATATTCTACACCTGCATTGCTTGCTGTTTGGAGTTTTAGGCTGGGTTTCTGTACAGCACTTTGAGAAATCAGCTGATGTACGAAGGGCTATATCTATTATATATACCCATATCTATCAGATGTAACCCATATCTATAATATCTAACCCATATCTACCATATCTAACCCATATCTATCATATCTAACCCATATCTATCATATCTAACCCATATCTAACCCATATCTATCATATCTAACCCATATCTAACCCATATCTATCATATCTAACCCATATCTAACCCATATCTATCAGATCTAACCCATATATATCATATCTAACCCATTTCTATTATATCTAACCCATATCTAGTAGATCTAACCCATATATATCATATTTAACCCATATCTGTCATATCTAACTCATATCTAATCCATATATCATATCTAACCCATATCTATCAGATCTAACCCATATCTATCAGATCTAACCCATTTATATTATATCTGACCCATATCTAACCAATTTATATTATATCTAACCCATATCTATCCCATATCTATTAGATCTAACCCATATCTATCTGATCTAACGCATATCTATCATATCTAACTAAAATCTAATCCATATATATCATATCTAACCCATATCTATCAGATCTAACTCATATCTAATCCATATATATCATGTCTAACCCAAATATATCATATCTAACCCATATCTAACCCATATCTATTAGATCTAACCCATATCTATCATATCTAACCCATATCTATCTGATCTAACCCATATCTATCATATCTAACTTATATCTAATCCATATCTATTATATCTAACCCATATATATCAGATCTAACCCATATCTATTAGATCTAACCCATATCTATCTGATCTAACCAATATATATCCGATCTAACACAAATCTATCATAATTAACCCATATCTATCTTATCCAACCCATATCTAACCCATATCTATCATATCTAACCCATATCTATCAGATCTAACCCATGTCTATCATATCTAACCCATATATATCATATCTAACCCATGTCTAACCCATATCTATTAGATCTAACCCATATCTATCTGATTTAACCAATATATATCTGATCTAACACAAATCTATCATATCTAACCCATATCTATCATATCTAACCCATATCTATCAGATCTAACCCATATCTATTAGATCTAACCCATATCTATCATATCTAACCCATATATATCTGATCTAACCCATCTCTATCATATCTAACCCATATCTATCATATCTAACCCATATCTATCATATCTAACACATATCTATCATATCTAACACATACCTATCATATCTAACCCATATCTTTCATATCTAACCCATATCTAACCCATATCTATCAGATCTAACCCTATCTAACTCATATCTATCAGATCTAACCCATATCTATCATATCTAACCCATATCTAACTCAGATCTATCATATCTAACCCATATATATCATATCTAACACATATCTATCATATCTAACACTTATCTATCATATCTAACCCATATCTAACCCATATCTATCATATCTAACCCATATCTAACTCATGTCTATTATATCTAACCCATATCTATCATATCTAACCCATATCTAACCCATATCTATCAGATCTAACCCATATCTATCAGATCTAACCCATATCTATCATATCTAACCCACATCTATCAGATGTAACCCATATCTATCATATGTAACCCATATCTATCATATCTAACCCATATCTACGATATCTAACCCATATCTATCATATCTAACCCATATATAACCCATATCTACCATATCTAACCCTCATCTATTAGATCTAACCCATATCTATCATATCTAACCCATATCCACCATATCTATCATATCTAACCCTTATCTAACCCATATCTAACCCATATCTATCATATCTAACCCATATCTATCTAATCCTGATGTGGTTCTATCGTTTCGTATCTGTTATGTGTTGGAAATGTAAACATCAGAACACGTTAAAACAAATATCCTAATAAAAAACAAACAATCCTAATAAATGCTTAAAGAACAGACATCCTTTCTTCTGTCCTGTATAGAGTGTTATTACTGACCACTAATTACATCAAATATGTTATCTTACAGTCCTTTGCTGTTTGAGCTTCATAAACAAAGGCTGACAGATCATGCCCCCAACCAGTGACCCTGCTGTGAGCATATGCACTAATGCAAGGTCACACTGTCGACTGGGCCACATGAGAACAACACAGTGTCTGTGGACTATGCCCTGAGAACTGCCTATCCATGTTGTTTACAACAGGGATATCACGGATATACTCCAATGGACTTTTTAGTTAGGTGTCATTGTTGTAAATCATAAGTCTTCACAATTATGTCATATTCAAGCATGTCTTTCTTCATCAAGAAGTTGAAGGAATCGTGATTATATCGAGTGGATGATTCCGTATGGGTCTGAGAGAGGGAGAAGTGATAAAATAGAATTGCTGCCAAGAATCTGCTTAATGCTCAATGTCAAGGAAGGCTCTTTGGCTCCTGCAGTGCTCAGCTGTCTGCACGGCGATACAAGACCCAGATTTCCATCATGGCAGGTGGGCGATCCCCCTTTAAATCCACAACCTCTCTACAATATTATATCATCCACCAGACACGCTACATTTAGCCACTCATGCTACAATAAAAAGGAGGCAGTACACATTACTTTGAATATGAGGCAGAGATAGTTCCCTTTGCTCTGCTAAATAATAAATTATAATTTTTTCGGACACTTTAACCTTTTCCTATTCTATCACATAGTCACGGTGAAGCATCCATATTAGGTCTCTGATTCGCCTGATTAGTTGTCTCACTCCCATGTGTGGGGGCAGGACGGCGTTGGGGTTACGTTATGGGTGTGTGTCGGGGGGATGAACAGACGGACACATCCCCTGCTTGCCCTTTGTCATGCGTCCTCCTCACCTCCAGAGCTGTCAGTGGCTTGTCAGAACCAATCAGAGGATGGGATGCTGTCTGGCAGCCGTGGATCAGTTTGGACAGGACAACATCAGATTTCTGGTGTTACGTGTCAACGACCATATGAAAACAGATGTCCTTATTACCGGTTCGCCATGCTTTCAAATAGCGTTTTCTGACCTTTTTTAAGAGGTGGTAAAGACATGCAAGGAGAGGAGTTTTAGTAAAGCATGTTGGTTTGGTTTCAGTTGAGGGGTTTGTCACATTTCCAAGTAAAAGTGCATAGGGATAAATATGTCATGTAACAGCACATCAAGTTAAAGGAACACCACATTATAATTTAAGATAAATTAAGCAATGATTTAAAGCAATAATATTACATTTTCACAACCAAATCTGCATAAAGGTACAACTCTGCCAGTGTGATAGAAATATGACATGTTCAAGCCCAGTGTTATGTATGGAAGAAGCCCTCTAAAATCATACGTGACAAAAGTTACTTTATTGAATGGGACAGATCGCTGCTTGTCTGACTGACTAAATCTGTTTGATTGAGCAATGAGACGCCTTTGGCTTCACAAGTCCTTCAAAGCAAAGCACGTTCTGCAAGTGTGAAAAAAAGAGAGGGAAATGACAAAAAGAGGAGAGAGTGAGAGCAAAGAGAGGGGGGGTAGAGAAAAGAGAGAGAGGGGGAGAGAAAGGGGAGAAAGAGAGAGGGGAAAGAAAAGAGAGGGGGGTAGAGAAAAGAGAGAGAGGGGAGAGAAAAGAGAGAAAGAGAGAGGGAGAGAAAAGGGAGAGAAGGGGGAGAAAAGAGAGGGGGGAGAAAAGAGAGAGAAAAGAGAAAGAGAGAGGGGGAAAGAAAAGACAGAGGGGAGAAAAGAGAGAAAGAGAGAGGGAGAGAAAAGGGAGAGAAGGGGGAGAAAAGAGAGGGGGGAGAAAAGAGAGAGAGGGTGAGAGAAAAGAGAAAGAGAGAGGGGAAAGAAAAGACAGGGGGGGAGAAAAGAGAGAGAAACGAGAAAGAGAGAGGGGAAAAGAAAAGACAGGGGAGGAGAAAAGAGAGAGAAAAGAGAGAGAGGGAGAGAAAAGAGAGAGAGAAGGGAGAGAAAAGAGACAGGGGGAGAGAAAAGAGAGTGAGGAGGGAGAAAAGAGAGAGAGGGGGGGGAGAGAGTGAGGGGGAGATAAAAGAGAGTGAGGAGGGAGAAAAGAGAGAGAGGGGGGAAAGAGAGTGAGGGGGAGAGAAAAGAGAGTGAGGAGGGAGAGAAACGAGAGAGAGGAGGGAGAAAAGAGAGAGAGGGGGGGAAAGAGAGTGAGGGGGAGAGAAAAGAGAGAGAGGGGGAGAGAAAAGAGAGAGAGGAGGGATAAAAGAGAGAGAGGGGGGGAAAGAGAGTGAGGGGGAGAGAAAAGAGAGAGAGGGGGAGAGAAAAGAGAGAGAGAGGGGGAAAGAGAGTGAGGGGGAGAGAAAAGAGAGTGAGGAGGGAGAGAAATGAGAGAGAGAGGGGGAGAGAAAAGAGAGAGAGGAGGGAGAAAAGAGAGAGAGGGGGGGAAAGAGAGTGAGAGGGAGAGAAAAGAGAGAGAGGGGGAGAGAAAAGAGAGAGAGGGAGACAAAAGAGAGAGAGGGGGGGAAAGAGAGTGAGGGGGAGAGAAAAGAGAGAGAGGAGGGAGAAAAGAGAGAGAGGGGGGGAGAGGGAGTGAGGGGGAGAGAAAAGAGAGAGACAGGGAGAGAAAAGAGACAGGGGGAGAGAAAAGAGAGAGAGAGGGGGGGAAGAGAGTGAGAGGGAGAGAAAAGAGAGAGAGGGGGAGAGAAAAGAGAGAGAGGGAGACAAAAGAGAGAGGGGGGGAAAGAGAGTGAGGGGGAGAGAAAAGAGAGAGGGGGAGAGAAAAGAGAGAGAGGGGGGAGAAAATATAGAGGGGGAGAGAAAAGAGAGAGAGGGGGGAGAAAAGAGAGAGGGGGAGAGAAAAGAGAGAGAGGGAGAGAAAAGAGAGAGGGGGGAGAGAAAAGAGAGAGGGGGAGAGAAAAGAGAGAGAGGGAGAGAAAAGAGAGAGGGGGGAGAGAAAAGAGAGAGGGGGAGAGAAAAGAGAGAGGGGGGAGAGAAAAGAGAGGGGGGGGAGAGAAAAGAGAGAGGGGGGGGGAGAAAAGAGAGAGGGGGGAGAGAAAAGAGAGAGGGGGGAGAGAAAAGAGAGAGAGAGAGGGAGAGAAAAGAGAGAGGGGGAGAGAATCACCTATTTTTTAGACTGCAACGGTCACACAGCAAAGCAACATATAGCAGCTTTTAGAGGATTTATTTATTGGCTTTAAAACATCTCTATTCTTTGGACTACCACCCAAGCCCTTTCACTTCATCAACCTGCAACAAAGGCCCAAAGCCTGGACAATCTGTCAAGTGTCACCCGCATTGACTGGGAGCAGAACTCTGGGTGGACGATGAGGCTTCATTGAAGAGTGAAAAGTGAAAGAAAAGGAAGAGTTTGGGGAGTTTTCCCCTGATGATACTGCTGTTGTGTACTCCTGGCTGCTGCCTGCTGCACTCAAAGGGACATCATCCTCATTACTGGACCATGCATTCATTTGCCCACGCCTCATGATCTTATTATGAGGATCTAGCTCTCCACTCCTCCCCCTGTCTTTCACAGGGCTGGCCCCAGCACAAAGCAGGCCTCAGACATCATTGTGTTTGATTAGAATTTGATGTAACTTTCCATATGCTTCTCCAGATCTCTCTCTCTCCCTTCACTCTCTCAAAGCCCCGTATGGATGCTGCTCTCTCGGCCCGTTAACCGTTAAAAGAGGGCACACTCTATAATCACACAGGCTATTGTGGGGCCTTTTAAGGTTAAGAGACAAAAGCATTGAGATCATGAATGAGTGCTTGGCATTCTATTGGCCATACCCACACACTGCAATAGGAATGATGAGGCACCTGATGCAATTCAAGCCTCTGTTTGTGACGTGGTGAGGTTGGACCCAGGTGCAGAGAAGAGACCAGACAAGGAATCAGTGGTCATTGGTGGAAAAAGTACCCAAATTCATACTTGAGTAAAAGTCAAGATACCTTAACAGAAAATGACTCAAGTACAAGTAAAAGTCTGAGTAAACTTGAGTAAATGTCTGAAAGTATTGGGTTTTAAATATACTTAAGTATCAAAAATAAATGTAATTGCTAAAATATACTTAAGTATCAAAAGTAAAAGTATAAATATAAATAATTTCAAATTCCTTCTATTAAGCAAAGCAGATGGCCACATTTTCTAGTTTTTTTGTATTTACGGATCCAGGGCACGCTCCAACTCTCAGACATCATTTACAAACAAAGCATGTGTTTACTGAGTCTGCCAGAACAGAGACAGTAGGGATGACCAGGGATGTTTTCTTGATAACCATTTAGACCATTTTCCTGTCCTGCTAAGCATTCAAAATTAAATGAGTACTTTTGGGTGTCAAGAAAAATGTATGGAGTAAAAAGTACATCATTTTCTTTAGGAATGTAGTGAAGTAAAAGTAAAAGTTGTCAAAAATATAAATAATAAAGTAAAGTACAGATACCGCCCAAAATGACTTATGTACAGTAGTACTTTATATTTTTACTTAAGTACTTTACACCACTGTCAAGTCGTTAAGGATAAACATAAATACCTTACTGATCAACAGTAGCTGCAGGATCACAGTACACTGGAAAACAACAAACACTAAGTCTCGAAAGCTCACTCAGGATACAAACGCACACGGTTAACAATTAAAGCTTTTGCAATGGAAACCAGAAAACGCACCTCTTTTAACAGGGAAATCATAATGAACAATAGGACACACCTGAGTGTCATTAATGTCTCTAGGACGGTCTCTGCCGTCCTCTGGTGATAGGTGGAACCATGACACTGTTTTGAAAATGGGGGATAAAAACGAGGTGGCCTGACGTTTCTCTCTGCCAGAATGGCCTCGTTCATAGAGCTATTAAATCAATTTCCCTCACATTCTCTTGACTCACACCCTCTCTCTATTCTCTACGACAGAAAGAGGCCTAACCTAATGCCATGGACTCCATCCTCTACTGCACAATACAACAATACAACCCCACCTCACACAACACAACAGGATGTTTATCACAACAAGGCTGTGGTACTTTGGAGCCAGGGGCTACCTACAGAATTATCCCAGATAAAATAATCGAGCTTCAATGCAGAATACTTATGATGAACCATCAAGCTGCCTTTTTCGGGGTCAAGTGCAGGGTTTCATTACTCTACTAAAACACAGAATCAGCCCAAAACAATGATCTCTATTATATCCCCATGTGTCCTCCCCTAAGAGAAGACAGAACCTTTCCTTCCACTTCCTATGTGTGTTGCAGGAGTAACAGTGTCTCCAGGTCCCCCTCGGTGACAATTTGTCCACATCAGAGAGCCGTCATTCTTAACGATGTCTGACTGGTGACACACAGCTCGGGTGGGGCCTGGCACGGGGTGTGCTAGCCTAGCGTTGGGTGCCTGCCTGGGTCCCTGCCTGGCTGGCTGCCCTGGGGGTATAGAAAAACGAGAGGAGAGAACAGCACTGTGAGAGGACACAACTGCTTCCTGCTATGCCAGGCTGTGCTCTCTGCTCTCTGCTAGGCATTTGCTACAATTCTACTAATTTTGCCATGGGGCAAATGTGCAGTTTTACAGCTAATTTCCTGCAATTCTACACATTGTGCCATAACTTATTCCATGTTAATATGATATCTGAGTGAGAGTGACGAACAAAATCAATGGGGGCCCCCAGAGGTCAGGACCCTTGGGCACTTGCCCTCTGTGCCCAGTCAGTAATTCAACCATGATTACTATAGCTGGCTATATAGCTGGCTATCTAACTACTGAACAATCTAAAACATTTTTGCTAACATGGGCTAACTGAGTGACTCAGTGACTGACATAACAAGAGAGAAACCTGCTGATGCATGACCAAATGTCAAAATTGCACCTTATTTATTCTACTATTCTGACTCTACATTGAGAACCCAACGATTTATTTTTTTGAGGGGAGAAGCGTGGGGGGGGGGGGGGGGGGGGGGGGGGGGGGGGGGGGCTAGTAGCCGCTTATGTCGCTTTTGCCTAGAGCTGGCCCTGTGGTTGAGTATTAAGATGATGATCCTAGAGCTGGCCCTGTGGTTGAGTATTAAGATGATGATCCTAGAGCTGGCCCTGTGGTTGAGTATTAAGATGACGATCCTAGAGCTGGCCCTGTGGTTGAGTATTAAGATGATGATCCTAGAGCTGGCCCTGTGGTTGAGTATTAAGATGATGATCCTAGAGCTGGCCCTGTGGTTGAGTATTAAGATGACGATCCTAGAGCTGGCCCTGTGGTTGAGTATTAAGTGTTATGGTGAGTGAATGAGGACCCAAAAGCGAACTAACTTAAACAGAGCTTCTTTAATAACCAAACTTAGGTAGGCTCAGATAGACCGGCAGATTCCGACAGGACAGGACAAGGTTACAGCAAACATGACGATAGTCTGGCTCAGGCATGAAACACAAACAAACAAACAAGAATCCGACAAGGACAGGAGCAGAAACAGAGAGAGATATAGGGACCTAATCAGAGGGAAACAGGGAACAGGTGGGGAACGGGTAGTTAGAGGAGACAAGGGACAGCTGGGGGAAAGCGGGGGAGAAAAGGTAACATAACAACGACCAGCAGAGGGAGACAGGGTGAAGGGAAAGGACAGAGACAAGACACAACATGACAGTACCCCCCCACTCACCGAGCGCCTCCTGGCGCACTTGAGGAGGAAACCTGGCGGCAACGGAGGAAATCCTCGATCAGCGCACGGTCCAGCACGTCCCGAGAGGGAACCCAACTCCTCTCCTCAGGACCGTACCCCTCCCAATCGACAAGGTACTGGTGACCACGGCCCCGTGGACGCATGTCCAAAATCCTGCGGACCCTGTAGATGGGTGCGCCCTCGACAAGGATGGGGGGGGGGGGGGGAAGACGAGCGGGGGCGCGAAGAACGGGCTTAATACAGGAGACATGGAAGACCGGGTGGATGCGACGAAGGTATCGCGGAAGAAGAAGTCGAACTGCGACAGGATTAATGACCCGAGAAATACGGAACGGACCAATGAACCGCGGGGTCAACTTGCGAGAAGCCGTCTTAAGGGGAAGGTTCTGAGTGGAGAGCCAAACTCTCTGACCGCGACAATATCTAGGACTCTTAGTTCTACGCTTATTAGCAGCCCTCACAGTCTGCGTCCTATAACGGCAAAGTGCAGACCTGACCCTCTTCCAGGTGCGCTCGCAACGTTGGACAAAAGCCTGAGCGGAGGGGACGCTGGACTCGGCGAACTGAGATGAGAACAGCGGAGGCTGGTACCCGAGGCTACTCTGAAAAGGAGATAGCCCGGTCGCAGACGAAGGAAGCGAGTTGTGGGCGTATTCTGCCCAGGGGAGCTGTTCTGACCAAGACGCAGGGTTGCGAAAAGAAAGACTGCGTAAGATGCGACCAATAGTCTGATTGGCCCGTTCTGCTTGACCGTTAGACTGGGGGTGAAAGCCGGAAGAGAGACTGACGGAAGCCCCAATCAAACGGCAAAACTCCCTCCAAAATTGAGACGTGAATTGCGGACCTCTGTCCGAAACGACGTCTGACGGAAGGCCATGAATTCTGAAAACATTCTCGATGATGATTTGTGCCGTCTCTTTAGCAGAAGGAAGCTTAGCAAGGGGAATGAAATGGGCCGCCTTAGAGAACCTATCGACAACCGTAAGAATAACAGTCCTCCCCGCTGACGAAGGCAGTCCGGTGACAAAATCTAAGGCGATGTGAGACCACGGTCGAGAGGGAATAGGAAGCGGCCTGAGACGGCCGGCAGGAGGAGAGTTACCGGACTTAGTCTGCGCGCAGACCGAACAAGCAGCCACGAAACGACGCGTGTCATGCTCCCGGGTGGGCCACCAAAAACGCTGGCGAATGGAAGCAAGCGTACCCCGAACGCCAGGGTGGCCGGCTAACTTGGCAGAGTGAGCCCACTGAAGAACGGCCAGACGAGTAGGAACGGGAACGAAAAGAAGGTTCCTAGGACAAGCGCGCGGCGACGGAGTGTGAGTGAGCGCTTGTTTTACCTGCCTCTCAATTCCCCAGACAGTCAACCCGACAACACGCCCCTCAGGGAGAATCCCCTCGGGGTCAGTGGAGGCTACTGAAGAACTGAAGAGACGAGACAAAGCATCAGGCTTGGTGTTCTTAGAGCCCGGACGATAAGAAATAACGAACTCGAAACGAGCGAAAAACAGCGCCCAACGCGCCTGACGCGCATTAAGTCGTTTGGCAGAACGGATGTACTCAAGGTTCCTATGGTCAGTCCAAACGACAAAAGGAACGGTCGCCCCCTCCAACCACTGTCGCCATTCGCCTAGGGCTAACCGGATGGCGAGCAGTTCGCGGTTACCCACATCATAGTTACGTTCCGACGGCGACAGGCGATGAGAAAAATATGCGCATGGGTGGACCTTGTCGTCAGAGAGGGAGCGCTGAGAAAGAATGGCTCCCACGCCCACCTCTGACGCGTCAACCTCGACAACGAACTGTCTAGAGACGTCAGGTGTAACAAGGATAGGAGCGGATGTAAAACGATTCTTGAGGAGATCAAAAGCTCCCTGGGCGGAAACGGACCACTTAAAGCACGTCTTGACAGAAGTAAGGGCTGTGAGAGGAGCGGCCACCTGACCGAAATTACGGATGAAACGACGATAGAAGTTCGCGAAGCCGAGAAAGCGCTGCAGCTTGACGCGTGACTTAGGGACGGGCCAATCAATGACAGCTTGGACTTTAGCGGGATCCATCTTAATGCCTTCAGCGGAAATAACAGAACCGAGAAATGTGACGGAGGAGGCATGAAAAGTGCACTTCTCAGCCTTCACAAAAAGACAATTCTCTAAAAGGCGCTGGAGGACACGTCGAACGTGCTGAACATGAATCTGGAGTGACGGTGAAAAAATCAGGATATCGTCAAGGTAAACGAAAACAAAGATGTTCAGCATGTCTCTCAGGACATCATTGACTAATGCCTGAAAGACAGCTGGAGCGTTAGCGAGGCCGAAAGGAAGAACCCGGTATTCAAAGTGCCCTAACGGAGTGTTAAACGCCGTCTTCCACTCGTCCCCCTCCCTGATGCGCACGAGATGGTAAGCGTTACGAAGGTCCAACTTAGTGAAAAACCTGGCTCCCTGCAGGATCTCGAAGGCTGAAGACATAAGAGGAAGCGGATAACGATTCTTAACTGTTATGTCATTCAGCCCTCGATAATCTATGCAGGGGCGCAGAGACCCGTCCTTCTTCTTGACAAAAAAAAACCCCGCTCCGGCGGGAGAGGAGGAGGGGACTATGGTACCGGCGTCAAGAGCTACAGACAAATAATCCTCGAGAGCCTTACGTTCGGGAGCCGACAGAGAGTATAGTCTACCCCGGGGGGGAGTGGTTCCCGGAAGGAGATCAATACTACAATCATACGACCGGTGTGGAGGAAGAGAGGTGGCCCTGGACCGACTGAACACCGTGCGCAGATCGTGATATTCCTCCGGCACCCCTGTCAAATCACCAGGCTCCTCCTGTGAAGAAGAGACAGAGGAAACAGGAGGGATAGCAGACATTAAACATTTCACATGACAAGAGACGTTCCAGGAGAGGATAGAATTACTAGACCAATTAATGGAAGGATTATGACAAACTAGCCAGGGATGGCCCAAAACAACAGGTGTAAAAGGTGAACGAAAAATCAAAAAAGAAATGGTTTCGCTATGATTACCAGAAACAGTGAGGGTTAAAGGTAGCGTCTCACGCTGAATCCTGGGGAGAGGACTACCATCCAGGGCGAACAAGGCCGTGGACTCCCTTAACTGTCTGAGAGGAATGTCATGTTCCCGAGCCCAGGTCTCGTCCATAAAACAGCCCTCCGCCCCAGAGTCTATTAAGGCACTGCAGGAAGCTGACGAACCGGTCCAGCGTAGATGGACCGACAAGGTAGTGCAGGATCTTGAAGGAGAGACAGGAGTAGTAGCGCTCACCAGTAGCCCTCCGCTTACTGATGAGCTCTGGCTTTTACTGGACATGAAGTGACAAAATGACCAGCAGAACCGCAATAGAGACAGAGGCGGTTGGTGATTCTCCGTTCCCTCTCCTTAGTCGAGATGCGGATACCTCCCAGCTGCATAGGCTCAGCTCCCGAGCCGGCAGAGGAAGATGGTAGTGATGCGGAGAGGGGAGCAACGGAGAACGCGAGCTCCTTTCCACGAGCTCGGTGACGCAGATCAACCCGTCGCTCAATGCGAATAGCGAGTTCAATCAGGGAATCCACGCTGGAAGGGACCTCCCGGGAGAGAATCTCATCCTTTACCTCTGCGCGGAGACCCTCCAGAAAACGAGCGAGCAAAGCCGGCTCGTTCCAGCCACTGGAGGCAGCAAGAGTGCGAAACTCAATAGAGTAGTCTGTTATGGATCGATTACCTTGACATAGGGAAGACAGGGCCCTAGAAGCCTCCTCCCCAAAAACAGATCGATCAAAAACCCGTATCATCTCCTCCTTAAAGTCCTGATACTGGTTAGTACACTCAGCCCTTGCCTCCCAGATTGCCGTGCCCCACTCACGAGCCCGTCCAATAAGGAGAGATATGACGTAGGCGACACGAGCAGTGCTCCTGGAGTAAGTGTTGGGCTGGAGAGAAAACACAATATCACACTGGGTGAGGAACGAGCGGCATTCAGTGGGCTCCCCAGAGTAACACGGCGGGTTATTGATTCTGGGCTCCGGAGATTCGAAAGCCCTGGAAGTGGCCGGTGGATCGAGGCGGAGATGGTGAACCTGTTCTGTGAGGTTGGAGACTTGGGTGGCCAGGGTCTCAACGGCATGTCGAGCAGCAGACACTTCCTGCTCGTGTCTGCCTAGCATCGCTCCCTGGATTCCGACGGCTGAGTGGAGAGGATCCGAAGTCGCTGGGTCCATTCTTGGTCGGATTCTTCTGTTATGGTGAGTGAATGAGGACCCAAAAGCGAACTAACTTAAACAGAGCTTCTTTAATAACCAAACTTAGGTAGGCTCAGATAGACCGGCAGATTCCGACAGGACAGGACAAGGTTACAGCAAACATGACGATAGTCTGGCTCAGGCATGAAACACAAACAAACAAACAAGAATCCGACAAGGACAGGAGCAGAAACAGAGAGAGATATAGGGACCTAATCAGAGGGAAACAGGGAACAGGTGGGGAACGGGTAGTTAGAGGAGACAAGGGACAGCTGGGGGAAAGCGGGGGAGAAAAGGTAACATAACAACGACCAGCAGAGGGAGACAGGGTGAAGGGAAAGGACAGAGACAAGACACAACATGACATTAAGATGATGATTCTTGTATAGGTAATGTAGTCTTAATGGTGTTCTATGATTTGTTTTTGTAAAACAGAAAATCAATAAGTAAATTGTTTGTTAAATGCACTACTTTTAAGATCAACACAGAGCGTATGCTCCTGGTTTGTACACAAAGAAAGGGAAATTCCACATCACTTTTGATTCATCACACTTGTATAGTCCTGTGACGAGGAGAAAGAAACGGTGCATTTCACTTCATTAAACTTCTGACGACAATTAAATCCACTCCTTCTCTGCAATTAACCTCCGATGAGGCCTCGAGTCGGTGAGCAGGAACAACACACCATGTGAGGATGGCCCCACACACAGACACAAAGAAAGGATGGAAAGAGAGAGGAGGAGAGAAGAACGGAAGAAGAGTCATCAGCTCCTCTGTCATTCAACCCTACTGCATTATCACCCCATGAAAGAGCCTAATATTTCTATGGAGTCTCTGGACTGGGAAGGGCAGGTGCTGCTGGCTATTGGTTGGTTTTAGGAGTTGGTGGGTGTGGAGTTCTGTTTCGGGGGAAAAGCATTACATAGCAGCACAGACATTTCTTAAGTATGCGTAGCATATTTAATAATGAAGATACTACAATGATTGGAAGTTGATTTTAATATTTTGTCACAGGTAAATATGTTTACGTGTTTGTGAAATAGGCTAGAATAACATTTTATTAAAAAATCTAAGTATTTTAGGCCACATCTTTTTCAGTTGCATATGCAAAACTAGTGGAACAAATGAAATGTATGATAATTATAGTGCTTTGTCAAATACACATGACCTCACACACGCAAACCCATCCAGACAGGTTGGTCCTGTTTCCTCAAATCACAGATTGGCTTTCCGTTCCGGTCAAGTGCCTCAGCCAGCCAAATTTATGCAATTAGGTCACGGTGATAGCCTGTATCATACACTGTGGTACAGATTACGGGTCATTGATACAAAATAAAAGTGATATCTAATCTGGAGAGAGGGCTGAAAAAACGTCCTAGGGTGTAATTTTCCTAAATAAGGCGACAGACCTGAAGGAGATAAATAAAGTGAGGAGAGCATGTGTACAGACTGTGCATGATAAGAATTAGATTACGCTCCAATATGCTGTGCATACCCAGTACCAGCCTTTTTTTAATGTGGAAATATGCGGGCAGATTGTGGTGAGGCTGCCAGGACATGGTTACATCCTAAGTGTGTAATACCCCCCTGGCTAATATGGGCTCTGCCTTGCTATCTTTTCTACCTGGCTCTCAGTGTCAAGTTTCTAAGCCTCAGTCCTCCCTTCCCTCTCTGAACCCTAACCCCAGTCCTCCCTTCACTCCCCGAACCCTAACTCCAGTCCTCTCCTCACTCTCCGAACCCTAACTCCAGTCCTCTCTTCACTCTCCGAACCCTAACTCCAGTCCTCTCTTCACTCTCTGAACCCTAACCCCAGTCCTCTCTTCACTCTCTGAACCCTAACTCCAGTCCTCTCTTCACTATCTGAACCCTAACTCCAGTCCTCTCTTCACTCTCTGAACCCTAACTCCAGTCCTCCCTTCACTCTCTGAACCCTAACCCCAGTCCTCCCTTCCCTCTCTGAACCCTAACTCCAGTCCTCTCTTCACTCTCCGAACCCTAACTCCAGTCCTCTCTTCACTATCTGAACCCTAACCCCAGTCCTCTCTTCACTCTCTGAACCCTAACTCCAGTCCTCTCTTCACTATCTGAACCCTAACTCCAGTCCTCTCTTCACTCTCTGAACCCTAACCCCAGTCCTCTCTTCACTCTCTGAACCCTAACCCCAGTCCTCTCTTCACTCTCTGAACCCTAACTCCAGTCCTCCCTTCACTCTCTGAACCCTAACCCCAGTCCTCCCTTCCCTCTCTGAACCCTAACTCCAGTCCTCTCTTCACTCTCTGAACCCTAACTCCAGTCCTCTCATCACTCTCTGAACCCTAACCCCAGTCCTCCACTCCACTCCCCGAACCCTAACTCCAGTCCTCCCTTCCCTCTCTGAACCCTAACTCCAGTCCTCCCTTCCCTCTCTGAACCCTAACTCCAGTCCTCCCTTCCCTCTCTGAACCCTAACCTTAGTCATCCACTTCCCGAACCCTAACTCCAGTCCTCCCTTCCCTCTCTGAACCCTAACTCCAGTCCTCCCTTCACTCTCTGAACCTTAACCCCAGTCCTCTCTTCACTCTCTGAACCCTAACCCCAGTCCTCTCTTCACTCTCTGAACCCTAACTCCAGTCCTCTCTTCACTCTCTGAACCCTAACTCCAGTCCTCTCTTCACTCTCTGAACCCTAACCCCAGTCCTCCCTTCACTCTCTGAACCCTAACCCCAGTCCTCCCTTCACTCTCTGAACCCTAACTCCAGTCCCCTCTTCACTCTCTGAACCCTAACCCCAGTCCTCCCTTCACTCTCTGAACCCTAACTCCAGTCCTCTCTTCACTCTCTGAACCCTAACCCCAGTCATCTCTTCACTCTCTGAACCCTAACTCCAGTCCTCTCTTCACTCTCCGAACCCTAACTCCAGTCCTCTCTTCACTCTCTGAACCCTAACTCCAGTCCTCTCTTCACTCTCTGAACCCTAACCCCAGTCCTCCCTTCCCTCTCTGAACCCTAACTCCAGTCCTCTCTTCACTCTCCGAACCCTAACTCCAGTCCTCTCTTCACTATCTGAACCCTAACACCAGTCCTCTCTTCACTCTCTGAACCCTAACTCCAGTCCTCTCTTCACTATCTGAACCCTAACTCCAGTCCTCTCTTCACTCTCTGAACTCTAACCCCAGTCCTCTCTTCACTCTCTGAACCCTAACCCCAGTCCTCTCTTCACTCTCTGAACCCTAACCCCAGTCCTCCCTTCACTCTCTGAACCCTAACTCCAGTCCTCTCTTCACTCTCTGAACCCTAACCCCAGTCATCTCTTCACTCTCTGAACCCTAACTCCAGTCCTCTCTTCACTCTCCGAACCCTAACTCCAGTCCTCTCTTCACTCTCTGAACCCTAACTCCAGTCCTCTCTTCACTCTCTGAACCCTAACCCCAGTCCTCCCTTCCCTCTCTGAACCCTAACTCCAGTCCTCTCTTCACTCTCCGAACCCTAACTCCAGTCCTCTCTTCACTATCTGAACCCTAACCCCAGTCCTCTCTTCACTCTCTGAACCCTAACTCCAGTCCTCTCTTCACTATCTGAACCCTAACTCCAGTCCTCTCTTCACTCTCTGAACCCTAACCCCAGTCCTCTCTTCACTCTCTGAACCCTAACCCCAGTCCTCTCTTCACTCTCTGAACCCTAACTCCAGTCCTCCCTTCACTCTCTGAACCCTAACCCCAGTCCTCCCTTCCCTCTCTGAACCCTAACTCCAGTCCTCTCTTCACTCTCTGAACCCTAACTCCAGTCCTCTCTTCACTCTCTGAACCCTAACCCCAGTCCTCCACTCCACTCCCCGAACCCTAACTCCAGTCCTCCCTTCCCTCTCTGAACCCTAACTCCAGTCCTCCCTTCCCTCTCTGAACCCTAACTCCAGTCCTCCCTTCCCTCTCTGAACCCTAACCCCAGTCATCCACTTCCCGAACCCTAACTCCAGTCCTCCCTTCCCTCTCTGAACCCTAACTCCAGTCCTCCCTTCACTCTCTGAACCCTAACCCCAGTCCTATCTTCACTCTCTGAACCCTAACTCCAGTCCTCTCTTCACTCTCTGAACCCTAACTCCAGTCCTCTCTTCACTCTCTGAACCCTAACCCCAGTCCTCCCTTCACTCTCTGAACCCTAACCCCAGTCCTCCCTTCACTCTCTGAACCCTAACTCCAGTCCCCTCTTCACTCTCTGAACCCTAACCCCAGTCCTCCCTTCACTCTCTGAACCCTAACTCCAGTCCTCTCTTCACTCTCTGAACCCTAACCCCAGTCATCTCTTCACTCTCTGAACCCTAACTCCAGTCCTCTCTTCACTCTCCGAACCCTAACTCCAGTCCTCTCTTCACTCTCCGAACCCTAACTCCAGTCCTCTCTTCACTATCTGAACCCTAACCCCAGTCCTCTCTTCACTCTCTGAACCCTAACTCCAGTCCTCTCTTCACTATCTGAACCCTAACTCCAGTCCTCTCTTCACTCTCTGAACCCTAACCCCAGTCCTCTCTTCACTCTCTGAACCCTAACCCCAGTCCTCTCTTCACTCTCTGAACCCTAACTCCAGTCCTCCCTTCACTCTCTGAACCCTAACCCCAGTCCTCCCTTCCCTCTCTGAACCCTAACTCCAGTCCTCTCTTCACTCTCTGAACCCTAACTCCAGTCCTCTCTTCACTCTCTGAACCCTAACCCCAGTCCTCCACTCCACTCCCCGAACCCTAACTCCAGTCCTCCCTTCCCTCTCTGAACCCTAACTCCAGTCCTCCCTTCCCTCTCTGAACCCTAACTCCAGTCCTCCCTTCCCTCTCTGAACCCTAACCCCAGTCATCCACTTCCCGAACCCTAACTCCAGTCCTCCCTTCCCTCTCTGAACCCTAACTCCAGTCCTCCCTTCACTCTCTGAACCTTAACCCCAGTCCTCTCTTCACTCTCTGAACCCTAACCCCAGTCCTCTCTTCACTCTCTGAACCCTAACTCCAGTCCTCTCTTCACTCTCTGAACCCTAACTCCAGTCCTCTCTTCACTCTCTGAACCCTAACCCCAGTCCTCCCTTCACTCTCTGAACCCTAACCCCAGTCCTCCCTTCACTCTCTGAACCCTAACTCCAGTCCCCTCTTCACTCTCTGAACCCTAACCCCAGTCCTCCCTTCACTCTCTGAACCCTAACTCCAGTCCTCTCTTCACTCTCTGAACCCTAACCCCAGTCATCTCTTCACTCTCTGAACCCTAACTCCAGTCCTCTCTTCACTCTCCGAACCCTAACTCCAGTCCTCTCTTCACTCTCTGAACCCTAACTCCAGTCCTCTCTTCACTCTCTGAAACCTAACTCCAGTCCTCTCTTCACTCTCTGAAACCTAACCCCAGTCCCTGACCTATGCCTCCATTTACCTTCCTGTCTCGCTTTAGCTCTCCTTCTCTGCCCAACTACCTGCACCCCCCCCCCCCCCCCCCCCCCCCCCCCCCCCCCCCCCCCCCCCGCTGACTGCTCTCCCACCTCCTTGCTGAGCCCTCTGGCACTCACCCCTCAGACTCTGGCTAGTGACAACCTCACCCACTGAGCTACAGATTGGCCCCAGCACAATGCCCCACTTCCCCTTTCACCACCTCAACACAACACAGACACAACACAATACAGACACAACACACACACTGCCCATCTCTCTCTCTCTTTCCCTCCCTCCCTCTCTCTCTTCATCTCTCTGGCGATGTCAGGACTGACTGGTGAGGATGATAATAGCAGCAGTCTCTCCTGCATGGTGTCGGGTGCTGGCGTGGCTGTCTCTATAGGCCTGAGTGTCTGCATGGTGTTGGGTGTTGGCCCGGCCAGTGTGAGTGGGCCGAGTCACAGAGCGCTCACACCGCCACCACACTGCCACCGTCACAGTGCCAAACAAAGGTCCTGCTCTCCATCCTTCAAACCCGGGACCACTCCGACAGCTGCCACCGCCACGCTCGCACTGACAAACGGCCAGAAAAACAGATGGTTTGTGCATTCATGACCAGTTTAGTGGAAGCCTAGGAGTCAGCTCCATTCAGGGGGTGGGTTTGTTGTCAGCCATTCCACAATAAAGCTTTTCAGTCTGGTGGAAAATTAGAAATGCATTTAAAAATTGTCCCTTAATTATTGAGGTCAACCTGGCTCTGTGGAGAGGAGGGGGATCAGGCCTCTGGCTTTGTGACACATGACTGTTCTGACAAAATGGGCCCGCGTCATTCTTCCTTTTTCAAACCTTTCATCAATACATTTACATGTGTTTGTCAGTTGCTCCTGAAATGTTAACATGCACAGGATTTTGGGAGACCAACGGTTTTTATGCAAAGGTTTCATAAAATCAATCAATATGCATGATGGAAAATAAGTCAATGTCATGGACAATGCTCCAATAGATCAACGCAGAAGGAAAATATGATCTTTGTCATTATGCATGACAAAATATTCCCCTCACGGACTTGATGATAGTGTCTTCATAGATCTCTTTCATTTGATCTGAGTGTTGTTCTCTGTTTGTGGGGTCGCCATCTTGACGTTGTGAGTTCATGTGTGTGTAAGCGCTGTGCTTTTGTCAGGTCTGCCTCTCCCCCTGTCAATCAAAGTGGCACACACACACACACACGCACACGCACACGCACACACACACACACACACACTCACACACACACACACACACACACACAGAAAACACATACACACACATGCACATCTGCAGTATAATCGAGAACATATGAGTGTGTCCCAACCCCTGAATTTTTCATCACCTTCACCTTCTCAGTGCCAGCCCACTGGGCACAGACATCAATCCAACGTCTATTCCACGTTGGTTCAATGTCATTTCATTGAAATGGCGTGGACACAACCTTGATTCAACCAGTGTGTGCCCAGTGGAAGATGGTACAACCACGGATCCCTGGCCATATGGAGGGAGCATCAGGCAAGACCTCCCTAGGCCAGGGTGTATGAGTACGGGGAATGAGGCCCCAGAAGCTCTGGGTCTCTGGAGCCTACATCTGGACTGCTGGTTTTGGGGATGTCCACAACTGTGCTTTTACATATTGACCCGTCACTAGTCTAATAGAGCTGTTCTGGTGGTCAAAAACTAAAATGCAAAAATTGAATTATATACAGTACCTGTCAAAAGTTTGGACACACCTACTCATTCAAGGGTTTTTATTTATTTTTACTATTTTCTACATTGTAGAATAATAGTGAAGACATCAAAACTATGAAATAACACATATGGAATCATGTAGTAACCAAAAAAAGGGTTCAACAAATCTAAAAATATTTTATATTTGAGATTTTTCTTAGTAGCCACCCTTTGCCTTGATGACAGCTTTGCACACTCTTGGCATTCTCTTAACCAGCTTCATGAGGTAGTAACCTGGAATGCATTTCAATTAACAGGTGTGCCTTGTTAAAAGTTAATTTGTGCAATTTATTTCCTTCTTAATGAGTTTGATCCAATCAGTTGTGATGTGACAAGGTAGGGGTGGTATACAGAAGATGGCACTATTTGGTAAAAGACCAAGTCCATATGATGGCAAAAACAGGTCAAATAAGCAAAGAGAAATGACAGTTCATCATTAGTTTAAGAAATGAAGGTCAGTCAGTCCGGAAAATGTCAAGAACTTTGAAAGTTTCTTCAAGTGCAGTCGCAAAAACCATCAAGCGCTATGATGAAACTGTCTCTCATAAAGACCGCCACAGGAAAGGAAGACCCAGAGTTACCTCTGCTGCAGTTGATAAGTTGATTAGAGTTAACTGCACCTCAGATTGCAGCCTAAATAAATACTTCCCAGAGTTCAAGACACATTGCAACATCAACTGTTCAGAGGAGACTGTGTGAATCAGGCCTTCATGGTCGTATTTCTGCAAAGAAACCAATACTAAAGGACACCAATGAGAAGCAGAGAATTGCTTGAGCCAAGAAACACGAGCAATGGACATTAGACCGGTGGAAATCTGTTTGTTTGGTTCCAACCACCGTATCTTTGTGAGACTCATCAAGGCAAAGGGTGGCTACTTTGAAGCACATCAAATATCAAATATATTTTGGTTTGTTTAACACTTTTTTAGTTACTACATGATTCCATATGTGCTATTTCATAGTTTCGATTGTCTTCACTATTAATCTACAATGTAGAAATAGTAAATAATTAAGAAAACCCCTTGAATGAGTAGGTGTGTCCAAACTTTTGACAGGTACTGTATATTTTAAATCCAGTACTGATGTTGGTGTATAAAAATGTATCAATAAATATGTCTACAAATTAATCAAATACAGTATTGTTGTCATAAAGCATTGTGGGTAAACTGGATCCAGCGATGCCGGAGCCGTACTGCCTTTCCAAGAATCATCATCAAGCTCTTGGCAACATCCCCCCAAAAAGTCCCCTTCAATTCTGGGAGAAAACCTTCCCACAACTAGCACTATAGCATTACATGATACTGTACAGACACATTAGCCAGGCTGCCAGACAAAATGACACAAACTAATCTTAGTTTGTTCCCCATATTCAAATAGTTGCATGGCTTTCAGCTCCCTGGAGGAATGTCTAACAATGTGGCGAGGAGCTTCTGAGAGGATGTGAATTAAAGATAAAGCCAACACGGCCACTGTATGTCTGTCTCTGTTCCACAACCATCTGGACGTTCAATATTACATCCTGTCTTTCATGCTGATTCTGATCAGAGTTTTGACAGTTCTATCGGGATGAATCCATGCCAAAGTCATAGCGGCTGACTTGAATGCATTTGTTTGATGTCACAGTATCTCGCTTCTCCTGTTCAGGCCACGCCCATAGCCTTAAATGATGTGCATCACAGACATCACAGCTGGGGTATGGGTGATGAAGACACAACCAAGCACTCTGCTGTTGAGCATCTCTTAGATGTAATGTGACTGACTGTAACAGCACTCTGCTGTTGAGCATCTCTTAGAAGTAATGTAACTGACTGTAACAGCACTCTGCTGTTGAGCATCTCTTAGATGTAATGTGACTGACTGTAACAGCACTCTGCTGTTGAGCATCTCTTAGATGTAATGTGACTGACTGTAACAGCACTCTGCTGTTGAGCATCTCTTAGATGTAATGTGACTGACTGTAACAGCACTCTGCTGTTGAGCATCTCTTAGATGTAATGTGACTGACTGTAACAGCACTCTGCTGTTGAGCATCTCTTAGATGTAATGTGACTGACTGTAACAGCACTCTGCTGTTGAGCATCTCTTAGATGTAATGTGACTGACTGTAACATGACAGAGACATCACTTTAAACATGTACAGTGTGTAGCATTTAACAGGCAGACCCAGGTTTTGAGTATCTTGTAATAAAAACACTTTTTCTGCATATTCAAGGACTTTTATTTGAGTGTTTGAATGGTTATTTGAGAAAAACTAATAGTTGATCAAATAGTTGAAACAAATACTTTTGTTAAATATATGGGAGTGTTAGAAACCTTTAAAACCTTTCCAAGTGTATTTCCAAACACATAAAAATAGTCAACTACTTGTCTTTTCAAATAAAATATATCTGAATAGTTCATTGAAATGTATGTGAAAGTAATTGAGATATTTGAAATAGTATTTGAACCTAGGTCTGTTAAAAGATCACATCCTTTATTATCAATGATTAAATATGATTAAATATTCCAGCTAATATAGATAATAAAAACAGCTGAAAAGAAAACTAGCAGGTGGACAATTAAGGGGGAAAATAATACAATTTATTTTCATAATTTGACATTTCATAATCTCTTTCTCTTCTGCAAATCAGTATAAAAAAATGGATACAATAATACTATACAGATCGATTGAATTAACATTCAGTGTATTCCTGACAACTCTTTCATACCATTGGGTATGAATCCCCTCGGTCAATGAAAACACATGCCAAGACTATTAAGGACAAATAGTCCACAAGAGATATAAAGAGCATGTTAATCCCATGGGATCTAACTGGTAGTGGTCATATTCATAATCACAGTACAGCACCATCCCAGCACTGGACTAGTGAAGATGAATTAACATAATCACAGTACAGCACCATCCCAGCACTGGACTAGTGAAGATGAATTAACATAATCACAGTATAGCACCATCCCAGCACTGGACTAGTGAAGATGAATTAACATAATCACAGTACAGCACCATCCCAGCACTGGACTAGTGAAGATGAATTAACATAATCACAGTACAGCACCATCCCAACACTGGACTAGTGAAGATGAATTAACATAATCACAGTACAGCACCATCCCAGCACTGGACTAGTGAAGATGAATTAACATAATCACAGTACAGCACCATCCCAGCACTGGACTAGTGAAGATGAATTAACATAATCACAGTACAGCACCATCCCAGCACTGGACTAGTGAAGATGAATTAACATAATCACAGTACAGCACCATCCCAGCACTGGACTAGCGAAGATGAATTAACATAATCACAGTACAGCACCATCCCAGCACTGGACTAGCGAAGATGAATTAACATAATCACAGTACAGCACCATCCCAGCACTGGACTAGTGAAGATGAATTAACATAATCACAGTACAGCACCATCCCAGCACTGGACTAGTGAAGATGAATTAACATAATCACAGTACAGCACCATCCCAGCACTGGACTAGTGAAGATGAATTAACATAATCACAGTACAGCACCATCCCAGCACTGGACTAGTGAAGATGAATTAACATAATCACAGTACAGCACCATCCCAGCACTGGACTAGTGAAGATGAATTAACATAATCATTGGATCATTATTATAATACTTGTGCTAGTCTGTCTATGCTACTTACTGTAATGCATAGCATAACAGAGACACCTAACAGCATTCTAAACACAGTAGATAATGCCCCACAACACACACCGTGTGACCTGGAAGTTTGAGAGAGGGTGTCATGTTGTTTGCATGTGGAAGTTACAGTTTTTTGTCATTGTAATGATCATATATTTGTGCTTACATTTGCATTTACCAACACCATTCCACCAACACGCACACACACACGCACGCACGCACACACGCACACACACACACGCACGCACGCACGCACGCACACACACACACACACACACACACACACACACACACACACACACACACACACACGCTCGCACACACGCACGCACACACGCACACACACACGCACGAACGCACACACACACACACACACATCAAAAGGTTCTCTTTACTGAGAGCATGTTGTCTGCCTCTTAAGCAGTGCCCTCCTCTGACAACACAAGGAAGTGCATGAGGCAGAACTGACCACATCTACTTTAAAGAGCGAGTGAACGCACCGATTTCGCATGTGTTGCTCTGTTGCTCATTAAGAAAAATGAGATTTCAGTCTTGGGGGTGTGGTTCGAGATGGCAGTTACTGATGTTTCTCCCCCATGAGACACCATAGGAACAAAGCCAGTATCACATCCTAGAAATAGTCTGAATGAATCTAACTCAAGAAATCTGTCATGAATTCTGACGTTTTTGCCGAGGAGGTTTTAGCCAGATGTAAAATTGCGTGACTAAGGTGCTTGGTGCAGCTTTTCTCAAGTAAAAGCATTTGTGACGTGTTGTCTTATGTAAACAAAGTCAGATCCGCTGTTGCTGCTGACGGGGTCTGTCTCACTGTCTGCGTGTTCTGCGGTAGGTTTGTTTAGAGCCGCAGCTGTGTATCGCAAGTGAGCATTGTCAAAATGAAAACCCAACCCTCAAGTAAGTCATGACGAATTAACTTACAAAACTCAGATTTGGACGAGACTTACCTCATGACCAGAATTATCCCATTTACACTTTGCAGGACATTTTGACATTAGAATAAGTGTGTCTGACTAATATTGATGCCACATAGGACGCTTTCTATTAGACACATTCTTTATTGCCTTCAGTTCAGCTTTAACAATCTAGTTCAACAGTCTAAAGGGGAATATCTATGACTCAGAGGTGGTTGACAAGCATAACAAGTAGAAATCTGGTATGTTATTTAAGCACAAAATATACTGTAGGGAAATAATAGGGAAAAGGAATGAGAGCAGAACTCTGCAACGTGTTATAGTTGATGTTGTTGTTGTTGTCCTGCAGACCTCTGGGAGTGGATGATTTCAATTCCTGTAAACTGCTCTTCAGAACAGAACAAGGTGTGGGACGTCACTAAAGATAGACTCTGACCATGATTGGTTGCAGCCAAATACGCACCAGCCGTCTTTCACACTCACAGCAACAGCAATAACAACATTTGAACAACGACATGATTTTATTTTATTTTTTTATAACAGATTAAAAGCAGATTAAAATCAAAAGCTATTTTGAAAAGGTTTTCAAACTTGTGATATGAGCATGAGTATCATCAGCTTGAAAATGACAGATTTAACAATTGGCATGTAACACAAGTAAAACACCTGGAAGTGCATCCTCTCCAAGGTCTTTAAAACCTGAACGTGGCCTCACTGCTACAGTATCCCTTCTAGAGGTCACCCACCCACAGTAAGTATCCCTGCCAGAGGTCAACCACCCACAGTAAGTATCCATTCCAGAGGTCAACCACCCACAGTAGATATCCCTGCCAGAGGACATCCACCCACAGTAAGTATCCCTTCAGTAAGTATCCCTGCCAGAGGACAACCACCCACAGTAGATATCCCTGCCAGAGGACAACTACCCACAGTAAGTAGCCCTACCAGAGGACAACCACCCACAGGAAGTAGCTACATCAAAGCAAAAAGTAATTAAAGCTCCCAGTTGATCTAATCAGCATTCATGACTGGATTCATCTCAGTGTGCTATACAGGTCCTGTCACAGGGTGATGTGATGTGTTTGTGGTGTGGTGTGTGTGGTGTGTGTGTGTGTGTGGGGTGGTGTGTGTGTGGTGTGCTGTGGTGTGTGTGGTGTGTGTGGTGAGTTGGGTGTGTGGTGTTTGTGGTGTGGTGTGTGTGTGTGGTGTGGTGTGTGTGTGTTGTGGTGTGGTGTGGGTAGTGTGTGTGTGTGTGTGGTGTGGTGTGGGTAGTGTGTGTGTGTGGTATGTGTGTGTGTGTTGTGTGGGTGTGGTCTGTGTGGTGTGTGGGTGTGGTGTGCTGTGTGTGTGGTGTGGCGTGGTGTGTGTGGTGTGTGTGGTGTGTGATGTGTGTGTTGTGGTGTGGTGTTTGGGTTGGTGTGGTGTGTGTATGTGTTGTGTGTGTGTGGGTGTGTGGGTGTGGTGTGTGTGTGTGTGTGGTGTGTGTGGTGTGTGTGTTGTGGTGTGGTGTTTGTGTGGTGTGGTGCGTGTCACTGGGATGGGATCACTTTGCCTCCACCTGCCTTTCCCTGCCTTTCCCTGCCTCCACCTTCCTCCACCTGCTTTCCCCTGCCTATATCTGCTTCTACCTGCCTTCCCCTACGTCCACCTGCCTCCACCTTTCTCCCCTGCCTCCCCTGCCTCCACCTGCCTTTCCCTGCCTTTCCTTGCCTCCACCTGCCTCCACCTTCCTTCACCTGCCTCCACCCTACTCTACCTGCCTCCACCTTACTCTACCTGCCTCCACATTTCTTCCACTGCCTACCTACCTTCCACTGCCTCTACCTGCCTTCCCCTCCTTCCCCTCCTTCCACCTGCCTTTCTCTGCCTCCACATGCAAAGCTTCAATACAGGACTAAGATTGAATCCTACAACACCGGCGCCGAAGCTGGTCGGATGTGGCATGGCTTGTAAACTATTACGGACTACAAAGGGAAGCACAGCCGCGAGCTGCCCAGTGACATGAGCCTACCAGACAAGCTAAATGACTTCTATGTGCGCTTCGAGGTAAGCAGCACTAATGCATGTATGAGAGTACCAGTTGTTCCAGACGACTGTATGATCACACTCTCCGTAGCAGATGTGAGTAAGACCTTGAAACTGGTCAACAGTCACAAGGCCGCAGGGCCAAACGGATTACCAGGATGTGTACTCAGAGCATGCGCTGACCAACTGGCAAGTGTCTTCACTGACATTTTCAACCTGTCCCTGACCGAGTCTGTAACACCAACATGTTTCAAGCAGACCACCATAGTCCCTGTGCTCAAGAAAACCAAGGTAACCTGCCTAAATGACTACCAACCTGTAGCACTCACGTCTGTAGCCATGAAGTACTTTGAAAGGCTGGTCATTGCTCACATCAACACCATTATCCCAGAAACCCTAGATCAACTACAATTTGCATACCGCCCAAATAGATCCACAGATGACGCAATCTCTATTGCACTCCACACTGCCCTTTCACACCTGGACGAAAGGAACACCTATGTGAGAATTGACTACATTGACTACAGCTCAGCGTTCAACACCGTAGTGCCCTCAAAGCTCATTACTAAGCTAAGGATCCTGGAACTAAACACCTCCCTCTGCAACTGGATCCTGGACTTCCTGACGGGCCGCCCCCAGGTGGTAAGGGTAGGTACTAACACATCTGCCACGCTGATCCTCACGGGGACCCCTTAGGGGTGTGTGCCCATTCCCCTCCTGTACTCCCTGTTCACACATCACTGCATGGCCAGGAATGACAACAACACCATCATTAAGTTTGCAGACGACACAACAGTGGTAGGCCTGATCACCGACAACGATGAGACAACTTATAGAGTAGAGGTCAGAGACCTGGCAATGTGGTGCCAGGATACAACCTCTCCCTCAACGTGATCAAGACAAAGGAAATGATCGTGGACTACAGGAAAAGGAGGGCCAAGTACACACCCATTCTCATCGATGAGGCTGTAGTGGAGCAGGTTGAGAGCTTCAACTTCCTTGGTGTTCACATCACCAATGAACTATTATGGTCCAAACACACCAAGATAGTCATGAAGAGGGCACAACAACGCCTATTCCTCCTCAGGAGACTGAAAAGATTTGGCAAAAATGTCTACAGCTACACCATCGAGAGCATCCTGTTGCATCACCACCTGGTATGGCAAATGCTCAGCCTCCGACCGCAAGGCACTACAGAGGGTAGTACCTACAGCCCAGTACATTACTCCGGCCAAACCTCCTGCCAACCAGGATCTCTATACCAGGCAGTGTCAGAGGAAGGCCCTAAAAATGTCCAAAGACGCCAGCCTAGACATAGACTATTCTCTCTATCAGGAATGAAGGTAAGACCCAGACCACGTCGAAAAAATAGTTTAATATACCAACAGGGACAGGCAATAGACAGGTCAAGGCAGGCAGGGGTCAGTAACCAGAGGTGGGGCAACAGTACAGGTGGCAGGCAGGCTCAGGGTCAGGGTAAGGCAGAGGTCAGTAATCCAGAGGGGAGTAAAGGTACAGGTCGACAAGCAGGCTCAGGGTCAGGGGCAGGCAGAGTGGTTAGGCAGGCGGGCTCAGAGTCAGGACAGGCAAGGGTCAAAACCAGGAGGACGAGAAAAGAGAGACTGGAACAAGCAGGAGCTGAGACGCAAATCGCTGGTTGACTTGAACAAACAAGGACGGACTGGCAACATACAAACAGAGAACACAGGTATAAATACACAGGGGATAATGGAGAAGATGGGCGACACCTGGAGGGGGAGACAATCACAAAGACAGGTGAAGCAGATCAGGGTGTGACACTCTTTGCTACTGCACAGCAAGCGGTACCGGAGCTCCAAGTCTAGGTCCAAAAGGCTTCTCAACAGCTTCCACCCCAAAGCCATAAAACTGCTGAACAGCTAATCAAATGGTTACCCAGACTATTTGCATTGACCCCCCCCCCCCCCCCCCCTCCCCATTGTTTAGACTGCTGTACATAGCCTCGCTACTGTTATTTTATTGTTGCTCTTTAATTATTTTTTATTTTTCTATTTTCTTCTATTTTATGTATTTATTTATTTTTTACTTCAGTTTAATTTTGTTAATATTTTCTCAACACGTATTATTCTTCAAACTGCATAGTTGGTTAACCTCTTGAAACTGCATAGTTGGTTAAGGGCTTGTAAGTAAGCATTTCACTGTGAGGCCTACACCTGTTGTATTCGGCACATGTGACAAATAACATTTGATTTGATTTGATTTGATCTCCGGAGTTCTTCTCGTTAAATATCATCCTACAGCTGTGCAGACCTCCACTGTTTCTCCCAGCACAATAATGTCTCTTGTCTGTACAGTCACCAAATGGCTGTTGCTTGGTTAACTGTAAGCTCTATTTTGGGACCTTAGGCTCCCACATTTAATTAAAAGTCTATTATCACCTCTTGATGTTACTGAGCTGAACTGCAGCCCAAACAGTCCAGATCTTCTGTTTTATTGGTCTTAAATAGCTAAGTGACATGATTTCATACATTCTGTCTTTCTATATGACTAATAAGGGAAGTTATTAGGGAACTATTGAGAAGTTTAGATGTCTATGAAGAAAACATCCCATTCTATAGTTATTACCCACTGGGCGCAGACATCAGTTCAACATCTAGTTTTGATTGACGTTTGGTTGAGTTGTCAACTAATGTGAAATCAACAAACAAATGCCAAATGTTATTGGATTTATGTTCAAAGTTGGGTGAAAAAAATGATGCATTCCCTGACGTTGATGACTTTTTGCCAAGTCAATCAGTTTTCCACATTCAACGTCATCACAGATGTATTCTTTTTTTATTAAGTTGAAACAGCGTTGATTCAACCAGTTTTTTTCCCAGTGTGTAGGCTTGTGTTTTTCGAAACTGTTATGAATAGTGACCTAAACTCTTTTACAGTCAATAGTAATCATTCAATCAGTGAAAACGGAAACCTCACTGAAACCACTACAAATAAAAACCTCACATCAAACCACTGAAAATGGAAACCTCACATAAAACCACATCAAACCACTCAAAATAAAAACCTCACATCACACCACTGAAAAATGAACAGCATATCTGTATTTAATTATGTCTGCGACACTGTCAGTCAACACACTGTGTGTTTTACCTAAACACACACACACACACACACACACACACACACAAAGATGGCAACTTGAGCAGACCTTGTGGCAGACCTTGCAGGCAAACTGTTGTTTAGGCAGCACATTAATATTCAAAAGGCCGCACTGCCAAAGCACCTTGAGCAGACGCACACTGGCACACGTCTCTGATGGCCTGAGTGAGCAGTCACAGTAGCAGCACGAACCCTAGCATGCACAAGATGGAGGGAGGGGGAGAGAGAGACAGAGAGAGAGAAAGAGAGAGAGACAGAGACAGAGAGGGAGAGAGCTAGCTGAGTTCCCCTTCACTTCCCAGCACCCCTCTCCTTCATTGTTGCCTCAACGAGTGCGGGCAGGGCAGGGCCCGGCTCCCCTGGCAGAATCTAAGTGGCTTGCTGGCATATGGTGTAACCTCCATTTGAGTGCTAAAAGCTGAAAATTGTTTTTGTGGAGCAGATGTTGGCGTGCACAGAAAAAGGCACAGCTGACTGTGATGAACAGCTGGGAACGGTGGGTGTGACCCACATACAGCCAAAGTAGTGGCCGTCTAAGGGCCCCTGCCAAATGGAGAGACAGAATGGGAAGTTTGTTGCCTTTCCTTATTTTTCATACTAGCCTCATATAGGCTACCTGGGGTGGCAGGTAGCCTAGTGTTTAGAGCGTTGGACTAGTAACTGAAAGGTTGCAAGATCGAATCCCCGAGCTGACTGTTAACCCGTTGTTCCTAGGCCGTCATTGAAAATAAGAATTAGTTCTTAACTGACTTGCCTAGTTAAATAAAATAAAATAGCATGGTTTGAGGGCATGTTCCTTCAAATCGGAACATTTTGTGAGTTCACTTTGCCGTATGAATTCTGGGACATGTAGTCTACCACAATAGAAAACCAACAAACCAGCAGTTCACGTCACCCCTCAGAAAATAATGCTAATATGCTAGATCCCTGTTATAAATGGCAGTTAAATGAGCGTTCATGGCTGATTTGAGTTAATGGGAAAGAAACGAGGACACTTAGGGATCCTGATTTCCCCAAACCCAGAAGTCTCCCGTTGCCAACAGTGGACAAATGAAGATTACGCTGAGATTATAATAAGGATGCCAAAGCCATTATGCAGTCTACTTTGACAAACGTTGTGTCTCTCTGCAAGCAGATGGGACCAGGAGTTTGGGTGGGGAGACAGGCAGGAGATCCTTCACCCAGTTGGCTGGTAGGGCTGGGGGATAAACGGATAGCGAGCAGGATAACAATCAGAGACAAAATGGTGGCTAGGTCTGTGTCATGGTGTTTATTGTTACAGAAGACATCAATGCATCACACTGACGAAAGCTCTGAGTAGCGGAACATTCGTTGAGTCTTAATGTCTGGGAGTATGACAGAGTGTCTGACTATCTTATCATTGTTTCTCATGAAATGCGTTATTAGCATGTAACTGATTAGCAATAAACAAATGGTGCTGTCTGTATTCTGCAAAATAACGTTGGATGTTGATCTACTTATGTGATCAAATACAGTGGAAACATGAATACCTCATGTTGAAATGATTCAAGTTTTATTTTATTTTTAGCCTTTTGATCATTATTTTGAATAATCTATTGCCAACCTTCACCTGGTGTGTTCTTAGCCAGATTCAATTCACTCCCCTGATACTCCCCTGGTGTTATCTGTAACACATATTCCCTAGGGACCAAAGGATGTCAGCACCTTGACCACCCTTCTTCCCCTCTCGGCTGTCAGTCAAAGCCAGCCCATAGATTTAGATGGGAATGAGCACTCTGGTTTCAGCCACTTTATTACTAGGGTGTTAAACGACATGCCATGGGCACAAGCACAGCAAACAGTCTTGGGCCGCCCCTTTAAAGAACAGTTGGTGTGTGTGTGTGTGTGTGTGTGTGTGTGTGTGTGTGTGTGTGTGTGTGTGTGTGTGTGTGTGTGTGTGTGCGTGCGTGCGTGTGTGCGTGCGTGTGCGTTAAATTCAACATTTAACTACTTGAATGGATTTGAATCCAAAAATGTAGAATAAATGGGTAACACTTTACTTGACACCAAGCGTCATAACACATTATGTCACGGCCATAACCATGTCATAATATGTCATAACAGCTGACATAACTGTCATAATATGATCATAACACTGTTATGACACATATATTTACACCTGTTGTGACATATATTGCATTATCTTGTGGCTGGTTATGACATCTATATAAGAGTTTCAAAAAACACATTTATTCAAATGTATTTTGTCCCTGACAAGAAGTTTCCTTTCATTTGAAAGTTTACCTCTTAAGTCCTTTGTTGTTGTTGTAATGCATTCTTTACAGTCATGTTTTTTCCATCATATTTTAAATAACTTGATGAAAATACACATTATAACACTGTCAAGAAGCATTATGACCATCATTATCACATAAGCCAGATAGGCCTGTCACGTACATGCCCTTATGTCAGTCATCAAAGAGGGTGTCCTGATCCTGAAATCTGCTCCTGCATTCATCCCAGTCATCAGACACAGAGCATTGGGGTAGGTGCATGTCTGACATCAATGTGTGCGCAATTACAATGATCATTTAATATGGTCCATTTCTGAAAATGTTAACTAACATAAACATACTGTTGACACATAGGCTATGGTGTAATGGAAGGTTTTGTCTTATGTGATAGGTTTTGTGGCTTTTGACACAGCCATAAAATCATGCAATATATGTCACAGGTGTAAACATATGGGTCATGACAGTGTTTTGACCATTTATGACAGGTTATGACAAGTTATGTCAGCTGTTACGACACATTATAACATGGTTATGACATATGACAAAACGTGTTATGACGCTGGGTGTCAAGTGAAGTGTTACCAATGAATGTTACAAGCATTGTAACAATCCTGTAGATCATTTACATTACATTGAGAATTGATTTGACAGTACAGTATATCACTGGTCATCACTAGACATGTTAAAAGACTTGTTAAAAATGAATAGTGAAAACAACTTACATACACACACACCACACCCAACCGCTCACCCAACCACAGCCCCATGCCCTGAGACAGACCCACAGTCAACACAGACCTACAGTCTACAACACAACTACAATCTACACACGCCTACAGTCTACAACACACCTACAAACTACACAGACCTACAGTCAACACAGACCTACATTCTACACAAACCTACAGTCTACACAGATCTACATTCTACACAGACCTACAGTCAACACAGACATACATTCTACACAGACCTACAGTCTACAACACATCTAAAGTCTACATAGACCTACAGTCTACACACACCCACATTCTACATACGCCTATAGTCTACAACACACCTACAGCCTACACAGACCTACAGTCTACACAGACCTACATTCTACACATGCCTACAGTCTACAACACACCTACGGTCTACACACTCCTACATTCTACACAGACCTATAGTCTACACAGACGTACATTCTACACAGACCTACATTCTACACAGACCTACAGTCTACACAGACCCGCATTCTACGTACGCCTACAGTCTACAACACACCTACTGTCTACACAGACTTACAGTCTACACAGACCAACAATCTACACATGCCTACAGTCTACAACACACCTACGGTCTACACACGCCTGCATTCTACACAGACCTATAGTCTACACAGACCTACAGTTTACAACACACCTACAGTCTACACACACCTGCAGTCTGCACAGACCTACATTCTATACAGACCTACAGTCTACAACACACAAACAGTCTACAATACACCAACAGACTACACAGACCTACATTCTACAAGACCTACCGTCTACACAGACCTAACGTCAACACAGACCTAAAGTCTACAACACAGCTACAGTCTACAACACACCTACAGTCTACATATACATACATTCTACACACACCTACATTCTACACAGACTTACATTCTATACAGACCTGCAGTCTACAACACACAAAGAGTCTACAAAACACCTACAGTCACCTACAGTCAACACAGACCTACAGTATACACATATACCTATAGTCTACACACGCCTCCAGTCTACACAAACCTACAGTCTACACAAACCTACAGTCAACAAGACACCTACATTCTACACAGGCATACAGTCTTCAACACACCTAGAGTCTAAAACACACCTACAGTCTACACAGACCTACAGTCTACAACACACCTACAATCTACACAAGCCTACAGATTACAACACACCTACAGTCTACACAGACCAACAGTCTACACACACCTACAGTCTGCATAGACCTACATTCAACACAGACCTACAGTCTACAACACACCTACATTCTACACAGACCTAAAGTCAACACAGACCTACATTCTACACAGACCCATAGTGTACAACACAGCTACAGTCTACACAGACCTACAGTCTACAAACCTTTACAGTCTACACACGCCTACAGTCTACAGCACACCAGCAGTCTAAACACAGCTACAGTCTACACAGACTTACATTCTATACAGACCTGCAGTCTACAACACACAAAGAGTCTACAAAAAACCTACAGTCACCTACAGTCAACACAGACCTAATAGTCTACACACGCCTCCAGTCTACACACGCCTACAGTCTACACAAACCTACAGTCAACAAGACACCTACATTCTACACAGGCATACAGTCTTCAACACACCTAGAGTCTAAAACACACCTACAGTCTACACAGACCTACAGTCTACAACACACCTACAATCTACACAAGCCTACAGATTACAACACACCTACAGTCTACACAGACCAACAGTCTACACACACCTACAGTCTGCATAGACCTACATTCAACACAGACCTACAGTCTACAACACACCTACATTCTACACAGACCTAAAGTCAACACAGACCTACATTCTACACAGACCCATAGTGTACAACACAGCTACAGTCTACACAGACCTACAGTCTACAAACCTTTACAGTCTACACACGCCTACAGTCTACAGCACACCAGCAGTCTAAACACAGCTACAGTCTACAGACGTCTAGAGTCTACACACACTTGCAGTCTACACAAGCCTACAGTCTACACACAGCTACAGTCTACACAGACCTACAATCTACAACACGCCTACAGTCTACAACACACCTTCAGTCAACACACAGCTACAGTCTACACACACCTACAGTCTACACACGCCTACAGTCTACAGCACACCTACAGTCTACACACAACTGCAATCTACACACAGCTACAGTCTACACACACCTACAGTCTACACACGCCTACAGTCTACAGCACACCTACAGTCTACACACACCTACAATCTACACACACCTACAGTCTACACACACCTACGGTCTACACAGACCACACCTGTATTGGCCCTACCTCTAAGCAGAACACTCCCTAATCCAGGTCCATGGCTACATCTAACCTGCTGGGTAGCATGACCCAGAGCCCCCGGGACAAGGGTTACAGCGCTGTAGATTAAACATTATCACTAAGAATGAAGCACCTGTCTATATCTTGGGATTCTCAACATCAGATATAAGGTTACATTTTGCTGCCTTGACAGAAAAGAGCATGTACAGCATAAACACACACACACACACACACACACACACACACACACACACACACACACACACACACACACACACACACACACACACACACACACACACACACACACACACACTCCCATGCTCTTAAGTACAGATTGAATGTCCGTTGCTTTGACAAAGTTATGAATACGGATCGGAGCCCATAACTGACATGCCAGTCTGACGAGCCCCTGGGGGCCTCTGGGTGAGGCTGTGTACGGTAGTCTTGACAGAGGCACAGGGAATGCTGAGGGGGTCAGCTGACTCACCCAGACCTTCTGCTGCTGTACAGGTGAACAGACAGGAGAGGAGACAGACAAGAGAGGAGACAGACAGGAGAGGAGACAGACAGGCGAGGAGTCAGACAGGAGAGCAGACAGACAGACAGACAGACAGACAGACAGACAGACAGACAGACAGACAGACAGACAGGTGAAGAGACAGACAAGTGAGGAGATAGACAGGAGAGGAAACAGACAGGTGAGAAAACAGACAGAAGAGGAGACAGACAGGTGAGGAGACAGGAGAGGAGACAGACAGGTGAGGAGAAAGACAAGAGAGCAGACAGACAGGAAAGGAGAGAGACAGGTGATGAGAGCAGACAGACAGACAGTCAGGTGAGGAGAAAGACAGACAGACAGACAGACAGACAGACAGACAGACAGACAGACAGACAGGAGAGGAGACAGACAGGAGAAGAGACAGACAGACAGCTGAAGAGACAGACAGGAGTGGAAGGAAGGAGACTGACAGGTAAGGTCAGCAGACAGGAGAGGAGACAGACAGGAGAGGAGACAGACAGACAGACAGACAGACAGACAGACAGACAGACAGACAGACAGACAGACAGACAGACAGACAGACAGACAGACAGGTGAGGTGAGCAGACAGGAGAGGAGACAGATAGGTGAGGAGACAGACAGACAGGTGAGGAAGAAGACAGGAAGGAGACAGACAGGTGAGGAGACAGACAGGTGAAGAGACAGACAGGAGAGGAAGAAGACAGGAAGGAGACAGACAGGTGAGGAGACAGACAGGTGAAGAGACAGACAGGAGAGGAAGAAGACAGGAAGGAGACAGACAGGTGAGGTGAGCACAAGCTGGTGGAGTATGTAGGAGGCCCTGTGGACTGAGCCATGTTGTTACATGCCACAGGGCCTCCCTGTCTGACTAGTGACTACTGAGCATGTCACAAACTGTACTACACGGGTATCAAAATAAAGTTGTCTCCAGTTGCTCCATAAAGTCCATGTGCATGTAATCACTTTAGCAGTATTGTGTGTGTGTGTGTGTGTGTGGGTGTGTGTGTGTGTGTGTGTGTGTGTGTGTGACATCCTGAGCTCTACATTTACAGTATAAGTTAGTCGTCCATCCCATCCTTCCATCTTTCCCAGCAGGCCTCAGCGCTCATGCCTCATATCAGCCTGACTGTGATGGACACATGCTCCCTCAGCACTCACGCCTCATATCAGCCTGACTGTGATGGACACATGCTCCCTCAGCGCTCACGCCTCATATCAGCCTGACTGTAATGGACACATGCTCCCTCAGCGCTCACGCCTCATATCAGCCTGACTGTGATGGACACATGCTCCCTCAGCGCTCACGCCTCATATCAGCCTGACTGTAATGGACACATGCTCCCTCAGCGCTCACGCCACATATCAGCCTGACTGTGATGGACACATGCTCCCTCAGCGCTCACGCCTCATATCAGCCTGACCGTGATGGACACATGCTCCCTCAGCGCTCACGCCTCATATCAGCCTGACTGTGATGGACACATGCTCCCTCAGCGCTCACGCCTCATATCAGCCTGACCGTGATGGACACATGCTCCCTCAGCGCTCACGCCTCATATCAGCCTGACTGTGATGGACACATGCTCCCTCACCGCTCACGCCACATATCAGCCTGACTGTGATGGACACATGCTCCCTCAGCGCTCACGCCTCATATCAGCCTGACTGTGATGGACACATGCTCCCTCAGCGCTCACGCCACATATCAGCCTGACTGTGATGGACACATGCTCCCTCAGCGCTCACGCCTCATATCAGCCTGACTGTGATGGACACATGCTCCCTCAGCGCTCACGCCACATATCAGCCTGACTGTGATGGACACATGCTCCCTCAGCGCTCACGCCTCATATCAGCCTGACTGTGATGGACACATGCTCCCTCAGCGCTCACGCCACATATCAGCCTGACTGTGATGGACATTGCTCCCTCAGCGCTCACGCCACATATCAGCCTGACTGTGATGGACACATGCTCCCTCAGCGCTCACGCCTCATATCAGCCTGACTGTGATGGACACATGCTCCCTCAGCGCTCACGCCACATATCAGCCTGACTGTGATGGACACATGCTCCCTCAGCGCTCACGCCTCATATCAGCCTGACCGTGATGGACACATGCTCCCTCAGCGCTCACGCCTCATATCAGCCTGACTGTGATGGACACATGCTCCCTCAGCGCTCACGCCACATATCAGCCTGACTGTGATGGACACATGCTCCCTCAGCGCTCACGCCTCATATCAGCCTGACTGTGATGGACACATGCTCCCTCAGCGCTCACGCCTCATATCAGCCTGACTGTGATGGACACATGCTCCCTCAGCGCTCACGCCACATATCAGCCTGACTTGGCAGGACGTTCTTTTGAGAAGAAAAGAAAATCTACTGAATAGACAGGAATGCTTATGGGGGAGGTGTTGCTGTATATTTTCAGAGCCATATCCCTGTAATGCTTAGAGAGGATCTTGTGTCAATTGTTATTGAAGTGTTGTGGTTGCAGGTTCACTTGGCACATCTAAAGCCTTTCTTTTGGGATGTTGCTATAGACCACCAAGAGCTAGCAGTCAGTATCTAAATAATATGTTTGAAATGCTTGATAGTGTATCTGATGTAAACAGAGAGGTCTACTTTCTTGGGGACCTGAATACTGACTGGTTTTCATCAAGCTGTCTGTTCAAGAGGAAGCTTCTCACTGTAACCAGTGCCTGTAATCTGGTTCAGGTTATTAATCAACCTACCAGGGTGTTTACAAACAGTACAGGAACAACATCATCCACATGTATTGATCACATGTTTACTAATACTGTAGAAATTGTTCTAAAGCTGTATCCGTACCCATTGGATGCAGTGATCACAATATAGTGGCTATATACAGGAAAGCCAAAGTCCCAAAAGCTGGGCCTAAAATAGTGTATAAGAGATCAAACAAAAGATTTTGCTGTGACTCTTATGTGGATGATGTTAAAAATATTTGTTGGTCTGATGTGATTAATAAGGAGCATCCAGACTCTGCACTTGATTAATTTATGAAATTGCTTCTTCCAAATACTGATAAACATGCACCTGTTAAGAAACGGACTATTAGGGCTCCATGGATTGATGAAGAATTGAAAAACTGTGTGGGGAAAGAGATGGGGCAAAATGAGTGGCTAATAAGTCTGGCTGCACATCTGACTGGCTGACTTACTGCACATTGAGAAATGATGTGGCCAAACTCAACAAAAAGAAGAAGAACACATTTTATGAAGCCAAGATCAGTGATGTTAAGAATGATGGGAAACAACTTTGGAGTACTTTAAATGAAATTATGGGCAGAAAGACAAATTTAACTCCATCTTTCATCGAATCAGATGGCTTATTCATCACAAAACCATTTGATGTTGCCAATTATTTGAATGATTACTTCATTGGCAAATTTGGCAACCTTAGGCAGGAAATGCCAACAATGAACCATCGTATAAATACATAAAAAAACTAATAATTAAATAAAAGTAAAGTTAGTGTGGGAGATGTGGGAAAATGATTGTTATCGATCAATAATGACAAACCTCCTGGCATTGACAACTTAGATGGAAAGCTACTGAGGATGGTAGCTGACTCTATAGCCAATCTGTCATATTTTTAATCTGAGCCTAGAGGAAAGTCTTTGGTCTCTGGAAGGAAACCAAAGTAATTCTGCTACCTAAGAGTGGTAAAGCAGCATTTACTGGTTTTAACAGCAGACATATACGCTTGCTGCCAGCTCTTAAGAAACTGTTGGAAAAAATTGTGCTTGACCAAATACAATGCTATTTCTCTGTAAACAAATGAACAACAGACTTTCAGCATGCTTATAGAGAAGGGCACTCATCATGTACTGCACTGACACAAATGACTGATGATTGGTTGAAAGAAATTGATAATAAGAAGATTGTGGGAGCTGTAGTGTTAGATTTCAGTGCAGCCTTTGACATTAATGACCATAACCTGTTGCTGAAAAAAAACTTGTGTGTTATGGCTTTTCAACCTCTGCCATATCGTGGATTCAGAGCTATCTATCTAATAGAACTCAAAGGGTTTTCTTTAATGGAAGCTTCTCTAATGTCAAACATGTCAAGTGTGCTGTATGTTGATGATTCAACCAGATACGCATCAGCAACCACAGCTAGTGAAGTCACTGAAACCTTTAACAAAGAGTTGCAGTCAGTTTTGGAATGGTTAGCCAGTAATAAACTGGCCCTGAACATCTCTAAAACTAAGAGTATTGTATTTGGTACAAATCGTTCCCTAAGTTCTAGACCTCAGCTGAATCTGGTAATGAATGTTGAACAAGTTGAGGAAACTAAATTACTTGACGTTACCTTAGATTGTAAACTGTCATGGTCAAAACACATAGATTCAATGGTTGTAAAGATTGGACAGTACTGTGCAGCCGTCTTCATTGACCTGGCCAAGACTTTCGACTCTGTCAATCACTGTATTCTTATCGGCAGACTCAACAGCCTTGGTTTCTCTAATGACTGCCTCGCCTGGTTCACTAACTACATCTCAGATAGAGTTCAGTGTGTCAAATCGGAGGGCCTGTTGTCCGGACCTCTGGCAGTCTCTATGGGGGTGCTGTTGTTCGAACCTCTGGCAGTCTCTATGGGGGTGCCACAGGGTTCAATTCTCAGGCCGACTCTTTTCTCTGTATATATCAATGATGTCGCTCTTGCTGCGGGTGATCCTTTCATCCACCTCTACGCAGATGACACCATTCTGTATACATCTGGCCCTTCTTTGGACACTGTGTTAACCAACCTCCAAATGAGCTTCAACGCCATACAACACTCCTTCCGTGGCCTCCAACTGCTCTTAAATGCTAGTAAAATGAAATGCATGCTCTTCAACCGATCGCTGCCCGCACCCGCCCGCCCGACTAGCATCACTACTCTGGACAGTTCTGACTTAGAATATGTGGACAACTATAAATACCTAGGTGTCTGGCTAGACTGTAAACTCTCCTTCCAGACTCACATTAAGCATCTCCAATCCATAGTTACATCTAGAATCGGCTTCCTATTTCGCAACAAAGCATCCTTCACTCATGCTGCCAAAAATACCCTCGTAAAACTGACTATCCTACCGATCCTTGACTTCGGCGATGTCATTTACAAAATAGCCCCCAACACTGCAGTCTATCACAGTGCCATCCATTTTGTCACCAAAACCCCATATACTACCAACCACTGCGACCTGTAGGCTCTCATTGGCTGGTCATCGCTACATATTCGTCGCCAAACCCACTGGCTCCAGGTCATCTACAAGTTTCTGCTAGGTAAAGCCCCGCCTTATCTCAGCTCACTGGTCACGATAACAGCACCCAAATGGAGCACGCGCTCCAGCAGGTATATTTCACTGGTCATCACCAAAGCCAACACCTCTTTGGTCGCATTTCCTTCCAGTTCTCTGCTGCCAATTACTTGAACGAATTGCAAAAATCACTGAAGTTGGAAATCTCCTTCACTAACTTTAAGCGTCAGCTGTCAGAGCAGCTTACCGATCGCTGCAGCTGTACACAGCTGTAAATAGCCCATCCAAACAACTATCTACCCCATCCCAATTTTTTTTCTTTTTTTCTGCTGTTTTGAACACCAGTATTTCTACTTGCACATCCTCATCTGCAGATATATCACTCCAGTGTAAATTGATAAATTGTAATTACTTCGCCACTTTTGGCCTATTTATTGCCTTACCTCCTTACTTCATTTGCACACACTGTATACAGATTTTTCAATTGTGTTATTGACTGCACATTTGTTTATTCCATGTGTAACTCTGTGTTGTTGTTTTTGTCACACTGCTTTACTTTATCTTGGCCAGGTCACAGTTGTAAATGAGAACTTGTTCTCAAATGGCCTACCTGGTTAAATAAATGTGAAATCAACAACAACAAAACGTCTGTCTGTAATAAAGAGATGCTCTGCTTTTTTTTGACACTACACTCCAAAAAGAAAAGCCTGCAGGCTCTAGTTTAGTCTTATCTTGATCATTGTCCAGTCATGTGGTCGAATGCTGCAAGGAAAGACCTAGTTAAGCTGCAGCTGGTCCAGATATGAATACTATACATGTCAGTCTCTCTTGGTTAAGATATGAGGAGAGACTGACTGCATCACTTCTTCTTTTTATAAGACACAATGTGTTCAAAATCCCAAACTGTTTGCACAGTCAACTTACACACAGCTCTGACACACACACTTATCCCACCAGATATGCCACCAGGGGTCTTTTCACAGTCCCCGAATCCAGAACAAATTCTCCCTTCCATCTCATCCAGCTCAAGTGAACAGCAAACCTGGTTTCAAAAAACAGATAAAGCAACACCTCACGGCACAACGCCTCTCCCCTATTTGACCTAGATAGTTTGTGTCTTTAGTAAAAAATAATAATAACAATGTTCTGTATTATGTCATTCTGTATTATGTTTCATGTTTTGTGTGGACCCCAGGAGAGTAGCTGCTGCTTTTGCAACAGCTAATAGGGATCCTAATAAAATACCAAATACCAAACAAAAACAGCAAATAGCTAGCAAGTGCAAGCTAACTAGCTGAATTGCCATAAATGTTTAAAGCTTTTTGACCTGTCCCCAAATTAATGTAATTGGTTCAGAGTTTGTTTTGATATTTGAACCTGCGTTTCGTGATTGCGTTTGGTGTGGGGGAACAAAATACATTTATGCACGGTGGTGCAAGCGCACAGCCGGTTTGGGTTCCGTGTAAGAGGTTGGGCCTCTGAACACACACTTTGGCACTCTACGTACACCCCTCCACCCTCCATCCCACATCCACCTCTCCACCCTCCATCCCCCCCTCCACTTCTACATCCCTCCATCCCGCCTCCGCTTCTCCACCCCTCCACCCCTCCATCCCCCCTTCACTTCTCCACCCCTCCATCCCCCCCTCCACTTCTCCATCCCTCCATCCCCCCTCCGCTTCTCCACCCCTCCACCCCTCCATCCCCCCCTCTGCTTCTCCACCCCTCCAGTATGATGAGGACAGTATGATGAGGACAGTATGGCGAGGACAGTATGTAAGGACAGTATGGTAAGGACAGTATGGTGAGGACAGTATGGTGAGGACAGTATGGTGAGGACAGTATGGTGAGGACAGTATGATGAGGACAGTATGATGAGGACAGTATGGTGAGGACAGGATGAGGACAGTACGGTGAGGACAGGTTGATGAGGACAGTATGATGAGGACAGGATGGTGAGGACAGTATGATGAGGACAGTATGGTGAGGACCATATGGTGAGGACAGTATGGTGAGGACAGTATGGTGAGGACAGTATGGTGAGGACAGTATGATGAGGACAGTATGGTGAGGACCATATGGTGAGGACAGTATGGTGAGGACAGTATGGTGAGGACAGTATGGTGAGGACAGTATGGTGAGGACAGTATGGTGAGGACAGTATGATGAGTTTTGAGGAGATGTGCATACCCTCTAAGATGCATCAAGCGTCTCTTTTCCTTTTCCCATCAACCCCGGGAGTAAGAATGAGAGTGTTTTTTCACGGCCCGTCAGGTCTGTTGATGGCTGTCTGGAGGAACAGACATCAACCGGCTCAGGCACAAAGATGACAGTGAGGAGTTGAAGTCCTTTTAGTTTATCCTTGGTTTAGGAGTCTGCTGATGTTGTATTGAGCGTTTATGTCTTGGGATGCAGGTCACTTCAGGGTTAAAAATGGTATTGTTTTCCATGTTGCTATAATCACATCATGCCATGCAGTTTTGCCAGATGAAAAAGGTTGATATATTTTTCTCACTCTAGACATTTCAACCAATATACGCAGAATGTTCAGTATACAACTGTACCCAGCATCAGCTATTGAACAGCACATATGAAACCCTAAAGTGGAGCTCCAGTACAATGCTGAGACTCTTGTTGTGGTTCCATTTACCCAAACAAGAGACATATTTGACTGCAGCAAGGTCTACTCCTCAGCGTATAGACTCTCTCTCTGTCTCTCTGTCTCTCTGTCTCTCTGTCTCTGTCTCTCTCTCTCTCTCTCTCTCTCTCTCTCTCTCTCTCTCTCTCTCTCTCTGTCTGCTCATCCAGTTATATTCATTCACTCTATTGCCTCTGGTCTTCAGCGGTGACCAGCCTTCACCTGAGATGACAGGTGACTGGCCTAGAGCAGCCAACCTGACAACTCTCTGTCAGTCCCTCACAACTAGCTCCCCCGCCCCCATCCCCGGCACATCATCTCCCCAACGCCAATCACCACGACACATCAACTTTGTGTCAGGAAACAGTCCCGCGGACCTGAGGAGAAGATACAACCTAATATAACATAGCTGTGAGGCAATGGCTGTGTGGTTAAGTCAGTATTGGGAACAGAGACTGTAATATAAATGCTTGATGGGGCTTGTGTAAATAATGATGTTTCCTGATGATATTTCTATGCCTTCCCCTATTTGAACTGTTATTATAATTGTTAGATGTGGTGAGGAGTCTTGAGGGGAGGGGGTGAAGGGGGGGTGAAGATGAGACACCATGATACAAGACCAAACTGGATTCCATTTCCATGAATAGAATGTCATGTGAAGACAGTGAGTCTGATCTCTGTGAGATAGGGGAACGTCAGCTGTACGTAGGTCTATCCTCTAATCTAGTTTCAGGCGTCACTATCTCATTTAGTTGCTTGAATCTCAGTCAAAACAAAGTGGGTTTTCTTTGGTTCAATAACAGCTAAAGCTCTAGGGTTGTCTTTCTCTGTGTGAGTGATTGGACCTTGCGTGTGTGTTACAATTTTGAGAAATGCAGGAGTGATTTAAATGATCCTATTCTAATCATTTTTCTGTTCCCCCTCCCCTCTGACCAGACTGAGATTAATTTGCGCGGTGGTAAAGGTTGCGATGACCTAGCCCTGTAATCTGCGCTCATTTCTAATGTTAGAGGTTGGGAGGTAGAAGAGCAGTTTGTGCCATATGGCTAACGATTACAATAATAAATCAAGTTCAGATATCCACCATTATAATTCATCTAGGAAACGATGCAATGTTTCATTCAGAGATCAGAACGGGTGGCCAGTTGTTGTGACACTCCGGAACCCCAATATTCCAGAACCACCCTCCAAAGAGGCGTCCAGAGTTTTATTTCACTGTTGGGAATTTACATTCAGAATCATCATCATTAGGAAGTGATTGATAGAAGCTCTGTTATTGGTGGAGCTGTGTTCCATATGTAAATGAGTAAGCTTTAGGAGGGCGGACGGAGAGTGTGAGTTGTAGCAGATGGAAGTAACAGCAATGGGGTGGAGGTTGGCTGGAATACATATCCCAGGGCCTGGTCTGGCCGGGCTTTGCGCTGCTCAGCATCCAGCTAACCAGGACTCATGACAAAGAGCACAGCAGAAAGAGGAAGTGTTTCCTGTTTTGTGATAGTGTGTCTGTAAATCCAGAGAGTGACGTAAGAACGAAGGTATGCCCAAGAGAGTTACCTCAAATGACATTCGACATATGTTTAGCACAGACAATTATCCTAATTATGCATTTATGCATTTACTCTAAAACCCTTAACAAAGGCCTGAGGATATTGTTAAGGAAGCCTCAATGGAACTGAGAGCGCCATTCATTTTAATTCCAGAGATTTAAAAGAGAGAAGCAGCAGTGATTGGCTGACTACTACAGGGAATACATTGAGACAAACGCATCATGATGTCTAATTGAAAATCTTGTGAGAGAGAATATCCCAGACAGTCCAAATAAATAGCAGACACACAGACACCAACCCTACTGTGAGGCAGAGGGGGGGTAGCTGCCATCCCCCCCCCCCCAGCCCTAAATTAACATGACAGCCAGTAGCTTCTCGCTATTGTAAAGTGAGTGATTAGTATTATCATTTAAATTGTAATTTGGCAGTTAATTAAAGTGACCTTGGTTGTTACTGGTGCTTGGGCAAACGGGCGACGGGAGTGTCATTCTCTCTCTCTCTCTAACGCCTTCTGCGTCTGTTGTCAGCAAGGCCCGTTACCGGATTAAGTTGCCCAGTGAAAAAAAACAAATTAAGCAGCTGTCACCTACTACCTGCCGCTCTGTGCGGGAGAGGATCAATTTATGACCGGTTAGGGATGGGGACTCTTTCTCTCTCTCATTTTCTCTCTGCCTCCCATCATTATTATTGTGTGATTTATGATGGGTTGTAATGCTTTTCTGAGAATGTCATTAAAGGCGAGATGTAAAAAGCGGATTGTATGACATCATTGGAACCACGCATGAATGTTTGATGAAAAATCTGTGACAACAAAAAAAAACAATGGAGTCTGTTTAACAGTTAGTAGTGTAGATCCAGGTTTGGAAATGGAAATTGTTGACTGCATCTTTTTAACTTACTCACAGGAAAGGATGTACACAATGAATAATTTAACAGGGATGCTAAAGTTGTGGAATTTCCGGTGAATCTAAATGTTTCTCTAAACATTTCAACTCAGGAGAAAGATCAGATGTGACAATGAGAAGTCAGAGTCACCTTCCCGGGACACACAGGTTGCTTCCTAAATGCCACCCTGTTCCCTACATTTGAGTCATTTAACAGACAGAAAGTATTCACACCCCTTGACTTTTTCCACATTTTGTTATGTTACAGCCTGAATTTAAAATAGATTCAATTGAGATTTTGAGACACTGACCTACACACAATAACCTCAAAGTAAATTTGACAAATACCCCACACACACAATTATCTGTAAGGTCCCACCGTCGAGCAGTGAATTTCAAGCACATTTTCAACCACAAAGACCAGGGAGGTTTTCCAATGCCTCGCAAAGAAGGACCCCTATTGGTAGATAGACATTGACTATCCATTTGAGTAGGGTGACGTTATTAATTACACTTTGGATGGTGTATCAATACCCCCAGTCACTACAAAGATACAAGCGTCCTTACTAACTCAGTTGCCGTAGAGGAAGGAAACCGGTCAGGGATTTTACGAGGAAGCCAATGGTGACTTTAAAACAGTTACAGAGTTTAATGGCTTTGATAGGAGAAAACTGAGGATGGATCAACAACATTGTAGTTTCTCCATAATACTAGTTGACAGAGTGAAAATAATCAAGCCTGTACAGAATATAAATATTCCAAAACATGCATCCTGTTTGCAATAAGGCACTAAAGTAAAACGGCAACATATATTTCAAAGAAATTTACTTTATGTCCTGAATACAAAGTGTTATGGTTGGGGCAAATCCAACACAACACATCCCTGAGTACCACTCTTCATATATTTAAGCCTTGTGGTGGATGTATCATGTTATGGGTATGCTTGTCATCAGCAAGAAGTTGGAGGGGTTTTCGGATAAAAAGAAACAGAATAGAGCAAAGCACAGACAACATTCTAGAGGAAAAGCTGTTTCAGTCTGCTTTCCAACGGACACTGGGAGACAAATTCACCTTTCAGCAGGATAACAACCTAAAACACAAGGCCAAATCTACACTGGAGTTGCTTACTAAGACAACATTGAATATTCCTGAATGGCCTAGTTTTGACTTAATTCGGCTTGAAAATCTATGGAAAGACTTGAAAATGGCAGTATCAGTGAGTAGCAGTGATCAACAACCAACTTGACAGAGCTTCAAGAATTTTCAAAATAATAGTGTGCCAATATTGTGAATCCAGGTGAGCAAAGCTGTTAGAGACTTACCCAGAAAGACTCACAGCTGTAATCACTGCCGAAGGTGATTCTAACATGTAATGACTCAGGGGGTTGAATAGATACAGTACCTGTCAAAAATGTTGGACACACCTACTCATTCAAGAGTTTTTCATAATTTTTTACAATTTTCTACATTGTAGAATAATAGCGAAGACATCAAAACCATGAAATAACATATACTGAATCATGTAGTAACCAGAAAAGTGTTAAACAAATCAAAATATATTTTATATTTGAGATTCTTCAAAGTAGCCATCCTTTTTTTGCATATTTTTGCACACTCTTGGCTTTCTCTCAACCAGCTTCACCTGGAATGCTTTTCCAACAGTCTTGAAGGAGTTTCCACATATGCTGAGCACTTGTTGGTTGCTTTTCCTTCACTCTGCAGGCCGACTCATCCCAAACCATCTCAATTGGGTTGAGGTCAAGTGATTGTGGAGGCCAGGTCATCTGATGCAGCACTCCATCACTCTCATTCATGGTCAAATAACCCTTACACAGCCTAAAGGTGTGTTGGGTCATTGTCCTGTTGAAAACCAAATGATAGTCCCACTAAGCGCAAACCAGATGAGATGGTATATCGCTGCAGAATGCTGTGGTAGCCATGCTGGTTAAGTGTGCCTTAAGTAAATCACAGACAGTGTCACCAGCAAAGCACCCCCACACCACCACACCTCCTCCATGCTTCACGGTGGGAACCACAAATGCGGAGATCATCCGTTTACCTATTCTTTATCTCCCAAAGACATAGTGGATGGTACTAAAAATCTCAAATTTGGACTCATCAGACCAAAGGAAAGATTTCCACCGGTCGTGTTTCTTTGCCGAAGCAAGTCTCTTCTTATTATTGATGTCCTTTAGTCGTGGTTTCTTTGCAGCAATTAGACCATGAAGGCCTGATATATAAAGTGTCCTCTGAAGAGTTTATGTTGAGATGTTTATGTTACTTTAACTCTGTGAAGCATTTATATGGCCTGCAATTTCTGAGGCTGGTACCTCTAAAGAACTTATCCTCTGCAGCAGAGGTAACTCTTTCCTGTGGCGGTCCTCATGAGAGCAAGTTTCATCATAGCGCTTGATGAGTTTTTGCGACAGCACTTGAAGAAACTTTCAAAGTTCTTGAAATCTTCCAGATTGACTGACCTTCATGTCTTAAAGTAATGATGGAGTGTTGTTTCTCTTTGCTTATTTGAGGTTGCCATAATATGGACTTGGTCTTTAACCAAATAGTGCTATCTTCTGTATACCACCCCTACCTTGTCACAACACAAATGATATGCTCAAATGCATTAAGAAGGAAAGAAATTTCACAAATTAACTTTTAACAAACCTCATGAAGCTGGTTGAGAGAATGCCAAGAGTGTGCAAATCTGTCATCAAGGCAAAGGGTGGCTACTTTGAAGAATTTCAAATATAGAATATAAATAATATATAATATATAAATAAAACAATATATATAATATTTATCTAACACTTTTTTGGTTACTATATGATTCCATATGTGTTATTTCATAGTTTTAATGTCTTCACTATTATTCTGCAATGTAGAAAATAGTAAAAATAAAGAAAAACATTGTAAAGCGTAGGTGTGTCCAAACTTTTGACAGGTACTGTATGCAATCAATATATATATACATTAGTGCTTCATTTTCATACTGTTTTTACAGATGTTACAATTTTTCTTCCACTTTGACATTACAGTATATTTTGTGTAGATCGTTGACACAAAAAATGACAATTAAATCAATTTTAATACCACTTCGTATGTCACACCCTGACCATAGTTATCTTTGTTTTCTTTATTGTTTTGGTTAGGTCAGGGTGTGACGAGGGTGGTTTGTGTAGTTTTGTATTGTCTAGGGGGTTTTCTAGTCTAGGTGTTTATATGTCTATGGTTGCCTGGATTGGTTCTCAATCAGAGGCAGCTGTTTATCGTTGTCTCTGATTGGGGTCCATATTTAGGTAGCCACATTCCTTGGGTATTTCGTGGGTTATTGTCTATGTATAGTTGTATGTTCAGCACTCGTGTTTATAGCTTCAGGGTCGTTTTGTTTACTGTTCTTCGTGTAAATAAAGAAGAATCTATTCTTATCACGACCATGACGTTGAAACGCAACAAAATGTGGAAAAAGTCAAAGGCTGTGAATACTTTCTGAAGGCACTGTAGCGCACTACTCTTGACCATGGCCTCTGGTAAAAAGTCGTGCACTATGTGGTGAATAGGGTGCCATTGAAGATGCATCCTCTGTCTGGAGTTACTGTAGGTGAAGTGATGACATTAGGATGCATATTTCAACGTGTGATTAGTTAGAGTACCTGACTCGTAAAAATAGAAACCAAACATGTAAGTAGCATGAATTATGCAGAAATATCCATGGCATCTCCCAAGACAGTTGTTTACAGTGATTACTGCATAGTTCTACATCTTAAATCAGTGGACTGTCATTTCTTTAAACACACAAATTAACAATAGGGTTAGTAAACATTACCCATTCAGCCTCTATGCCGTGTAGTCAGTCAGTCAAACATTTTTAATACATTGTCTAGAAACCCTGTTTCTCCTGTCTCCCCAGCGTCTAAAAACTCTGTTTCTCCTGTCTCCCCAGCCTCTAGAAACCCTGTTCCTCCTGTCTCCCCAGTGTCTGAAAACCCTGTTTCTCCTGTCTCCCCAGCCTCTAGAAACCCTGTTCCTCCTGTCTCCCCAGCGTCTGAAAACCCTGTTTCTCCTGTCTCCCCAGCCTCTAGAAACCCTGTTTCTCCTGTCTCCCCAGCCTCTAGAAACCCTGTTTCTCCTGTCTCCCCAGCCTCTAGGAACCCTGTTTCTCCTGTCTCCCCAGCGTCTAGAAACCCTGTTTCTCCTGTCTCCCCAGCCTCTAGAAACCCTGTTTCTCCTGTCTCCCCAGCCTCTAGAAACCCTGTTTCTCCTGTCTCTCCAGCCTCTAGAAATCCTGTTTCTCCTGTCTCCCCAGCCTCTAGAAACCCTGTTTCTCCCATCTCTCCAGCTTCTAGAAACCCTGTTTCTCCTGTCTCCTCATCCTCTAGAAACCCTGTTTCTCCCATCTCTCCAGCCTCTAGAAACCCTATTTCTCCTGTCTGGCCCATCCTCTAGAAACCCTGTTTCTCCTGTCTCCCCAGACTCTAGAAACTCTGTTTCGCCTGTCTCCCCAGCCTCTAGAAAGCCTGTTCCTCCTGTCTCCCCAGCCTCTAGGAACCCTGTTTCTCCTGTCTCCCCAGCGTCTAGAAACCCTGTTTCTCCTGTATCCCCAACCTCTAGAAAGGCTGTTCCTCCTGTCTCCCCAGCCTCTAGAAACCCTGTTTCTCCTGTCTCCCCAGCCTCTAGAAACCCTGTTGTCTCCTGTCTCTCCTTCAGTCTTTCATCTCCTGTACATACACTTGACATGCTAGAGAGGGGGGCATCTCAACAAGTATGCACACACACAGACACACAAAGACACCTACAGACACAGAAACACACACACGCAGAGTGACAGCAGGTAGATTACATGTCAGTGAGGTCTGCATTTCAATTCTTGCGTATTATTTTGAATAAGCTTTGATACAAAGCCTCCGTCCCCTTGTTGCAGACTGACTCTGTGCTAACTGTTTTTGATTAAAACGTCAATAAGGCTGTGGACTCCTTTCATTCTAGGGGCCCTGAGCTGTCTGTCTCTCTCCCCACCACTACCACACAAACACACACTCTACACACGCTACATGACTGCCCGTTTATCTACTCTGAGGAGCATGTCATGTAATAAGCTGTGTCTCCAGAGAGTATTTAGAGTGATAGGGGAAGCTGATTGGGACAAAAACCTCTGAATCTCATTTGGGCTTCCCGTTGTGGCAGGTGACTGCTGAGATAAACATCATCTCTCTGGAGAGAGAGGAAGAGTGGGGTTGAGCGGGAGAGAGAAGTAGAGAGAGGAAGACAAAAAAAGAGGTGACAGAGAATGAGAGAGAGAGGGGTAGACACAAAAAGAGAAAGGAACAGAGAGAGAGAGAGAGAGAGTGAGAGAGAGAGAGAGAGGGGGGAAGGCACAAAAAGAGAAAGCAACAGAGAGATAGAATGAGAGAGAAAGAGAGAGAGAGGGAGGGAGGAAGACAGAAAAAGGGAAAGCAACAGAGAGATAGAATGAGAGAGAAAGTGAGAGAGAGGGAGGAAGACACAAAAAGAGAAAGCAACAGAGAGAGAGAGAGATAGATAGAGAGAGAGAGAGGAAGACACAAAAAGAGAAGCAACACAGAGAGAGAGAGAAAAACACAAAAAGAGAAAGCAACAGAGAGTGACAGAGAGAGAGAGAGAGAGAGAGAGAGAGAAAGAGAGAGAGAGAGAGAGAGAGAGAGAGAGAGAGAGACACAAAAACAGAAAGCAACAGGGAGAGAGGGTATTTTCTCTCTTTCTATCAGGCTGACAGCTGCTGTTGAAGTTGTGTTCCATTGTAAAAGAACAGAGGAATACCCAGAGGTGCTATTTGTCTCCATCATTACCCGGAGATGTGATAACTTTAATCTGCCGCAGCGCAGGTGGAGGTGGTGAAGGTTCAATGTCTCAATGTCTCACTTCTTTCCCCCTCTGAGACACTACATGCAGACAAGCACCAGGAGGGATCCATCTTCTGATGTCTGTATTAAAATACTATAACTAGCCTTCCATGGCCACAAGAGGCTGAAGTTTGTTTAATATTATTTTATTTAAGAGTTCTCGAAGAAGGAATATGATTGTGATCAAACGTTTCCACTTTAAAGCCATTGTCGTCAGGCATTTTTTTAAACGATGATAAAGTCTTTACTCTAGTATGACAACTTTTAACCTAGCAAGGAATATGTAGTTACCTGAGCATTGTTAGTTTGAAACAGAGAGCAGCAGAGAGGAACAGGCAGGATGAGCGAGGACAGGGCGACTGGCAGCTGTATCCACAGATGCTCATGTAAAACCCTTCTTATTCACATGTTTCTGTCTGCTTGTTTGTTTGCTGCTAATTTAGCCCTTCAGCACCGGGAGAAAAACACTGCTTTGTTTTCATACTAACAAGGTAATGAGCAGTCATTACACATCTTATTCCTGGTGCCTACAGTGTTTATTAACCCATTAATGTCTGGGTGTTGGGAGCCAATGGGTAAATACAATGAACATCTCAGTCTGGGTTTTACACTTTGGTCTTGGTATTATAGTGGTATAGGTATTGCAGTGGTATAGGTATTGTAGTGGTATAGGTACTGTAGTGGTATAGGTACTGTAGTGGTATAGGTATTATAGTGGTATAGGTATTGTAGTGGTATAGGTATTGTAGTGGTATAGGTATTGTAGTGGTATAGGTATTGTAGTGGTATAGGCACTGTAGTGGTATAGGTATTGTAGTGGTATATGTATTGTAGTGGTATATGCACTGTAGTGGTATAGGTACTGTAGTGGTATAGGTATTGTAGTGGTATATGTATTGTAGTGGTATAGGTATTATAGTGGTATAAGTACTGTAGTGGTATAGGTATTGTAGTGGTATAGGTATTGTAGTGGTATAGGTATTGTAGTGGTATAGGTACTGTAGTGGTATAGGTATTGTAGTGGTTTAGGTATTGTAGTGGTATAGGCACTGTAGTGGTATAGGTATTGTAGTGGTATATGTATTGTAGTGGTATATGTACTGTAGTGGTATAGGTACTGTAGTGGTATAGGTATTGTAGTGGTATATGTATTGTAGTGGTATAGGTATTATAGTGGTATAAGTACTGTAGTGGTATAGGTATTGTTGTGGTATAGGTATTATAGTGGTATATGTATTGTAGTGGTATAGGTATTGTTGTGGTATAGATATTGTAGTGGTATAGGTATTATAGTGGTATAGGTACTGTAGTGGTATAGGTATTGTAGTAGTATAGGTATTGTAGTGGTATAGGTATTGTAGGGGTATAGGTATTGTGGTGGTATAGGTATTGTAGTGGTATAGGTATTGTAGTGGTATAGGTATTGTGGTGGTATAGGTATTGTAGTGGTATAGGTATTGTAGTGGTATAGGTATTGTAGTGGTATAGGTATTGTAGTGGTATAGGTACTGTAGTGGTATAGGTATTGTAGTGGTATAGGTATTGTGGTGGTATTGGTACTGTAGTGGTATAGGTACTGTAGTGGTATAGGTACTGTAGTGGTATAGGTATTGTAGTGGTATAGGTACTGTAGTGGTATAGGTACTGTAGTGGTATAGGTATTGCAGTGGTATAGGTATTGTAGTGGTATAGGTATTGTAGTGGTATAGGTATTGTAGGGGTATAGGTATTGTGGTGGTATAGGTATTGTTGTGGTATAGATATTGTAGTGGTATAGGTATTATAGTGGTATAGGTACTGTAGTGGTATAGGTATTGTAGTGGTATAGGTACTGTAGTGGTATAGGTACTGTAGTGGTATAGGTACTGTAGTGGTATAGGTATTGCAGTGGTATAGGTACTGTAGTGGTATAGGTATTGTAGTGGTATAGGTATTGTAGTGGTATAGGTATTGTAGTGGTATAGGTATTGTAGGGGTATAGGTATTGTGGTGGTATAGGTATTGTTGTGGTATAGATATTGTAGTGGTATAGGTATTATAGTGGTATAGGTACTGTAGTGGTATAGGTATTGTAGTGGTATAGGTACTGTAGTGATATAGGTATTGCAGTGGTATAGGTACTGTAGTGGTATAGGTACTGTAGTGGTATAGGTACTGTAGTGGTATAGGTACTGTAGTGGTATTGGTATTGTAGTGGTATAGGTACTGTAGTGGTATAGGTATTGTAGTGGTATAGGTATTGTAGTGGTATAGGTATTGTAGTGGTATAGGTATTGTAGGGGTATAGGTATTGTGGTGGTATAGGTATTGTTGTGGTATAGATATTGTAGTGGTATAGGTATTATAGTGGTATAGGTACTGTAGTGGTATAGGTATTGTAGTGGTATAGGTACTGTAGTGGTATAGGTATTGCAGTGGTATAGGTACTGTAGTGGTATAGGTACTGTAGTGGTATAGGTACTGTAGTGGTATAGGTACTGTAGTGGTATTGGTATTGTAGTGGTATAGGTACTGTAGTGGTATAGGTACTGTAGTGGTATAGGTATTGTAGTGGTATAGGTACTGTAGTGGTATAGGTACTGTAGTGGTATAGGTACTGTAGTGGTATAGGTACTGTAGTGGTATAGGTACTGTAGTGGTATAGGTACTGTAGTGGTATAGGTACTGTAGTGGTATAGGTATTGTAGTGGTATAGGTACTGTAGTGGTATAGGTATTGTAGTGGTATAGGTACTGTAGTGGTATAGGTACTGTAGTGGTATAGGTATTGTAGTGGTATAGGTACTGTAGTGGTATAGGTATTGTAGTGGTATAGGTACTGTAGTGGTATAGGTATTGTAGTGGTATAGGTACTGTAGTGGTATAGGTACTGTAGTGGTATAGGTATTGTAGTGGTATAGGTATTGTAGTGGTATAGGTACTGTAGTGGTATAGGTATTGTAGTGGTATAGGTACTGTAGTGGTATAGGTACTGTAGTGGTATAGGTACTGTAGTGGTATAGGTACTGTAGTGGTATAGGTACTGTAGTGGTATAGGTATTGTAGTGGTATAGGTACTGTAGTGGTATAGGTATTGTAGTGGTATAGGTATTGTAGTGGTATAGGTACTGTAGTGGTATAGGTATTGTAGTGGTATAGGTACTGTAGTGATATAGGTACTGTAGTGGTATAGGTATTATAGTGGTATAGGTACTGTAGTGGTATAGGTATTGTAGTGGTATAGGTACTGTAGTGGTATAGGTATTGTAGTGGTATAGGTACTGTAGTGGTATAGGTATTGTAGTGGTATAGGTACTGTAGTGGTATAGGTACTGTAGTGGTATAGGTATTGTAGTGGTATAGGTATTGTAGTGGTATAGGTACTGTAGTGGTATAGGTATTGTAGTGGTATAGGTACTGTAGTGGTATAGGTATTGTAGTGGTATAGGTACTGTAGTGGTATAGGTATTGTAGTGGTATAGGTACTGTAGTGATATAGGTACTGTAGTGGTATAGGTATTGTAGTGGTATAGGTACTGTCGTGGTATAGGTACTGTAGTGGTATAGGTACTGTAGTGGTATAGGTATTGTAGTGGTATAGGTACTGTAGTGGTATAGGTACTGTAGTGGTATAGGTACTGTAGTGGTATAGGTACTGTAGTGGTATAGGTACTGTACACTCTTAGAAAAAAAGGGTATTCCAAAAGGATTCTTCTGCTGTCCCCTTAGGAGAACCATATTTGGTTCCAGGTAGAACCATATTTGGTTCCAGGTAGAACCATTTTTGGTTCCAGGTAGAGGGAGGCAGGTGTGGTACGGAGGAAATAGGAGCAGACAGGAAGCATTAACACCAAAAGAGCTGTAAACAGTCCTCAGGGCTCCCCAAGGACTGCCTGTCACACTCTGATCACCGCCAACACCGCCAGGGGAGAGAGACAAGGGGAGAGAGGGGGAGAGGAGAGAGGAGGGGGGAGTGTGGAGAAAGGGGACACTCAAATCAACAGGAGTAACATAACCAAGGAGAGAGGAGAAAAACAACCCAGCAGTGAAATCACACTGAGAATTTTTGCAGAGTGCTTGGCAAA